>NC_081564.1:17629797-17837599 GCF_022355385.1 Mustela nigripes
TGGTTTGCCAGTGACAGAGACCCAGTTTAAACAGGTCTAACCCCCAAGATGCAATCTACCGACCTATGTCACTTTAGGGACCAGAAACAGATTTAGGGTCTTAGGGTGATGAGTCTTGAAGAACCTCGAGGGTTCTTTCTCCATCCCGCTTCTCTGCACCCTTTTGCAATGGTCTCTTTCTGGGCCCAACTCTGCAAGGTGGCAAGGTGGCCCCCAGGACCAGGGGGTACAGAGGCGATAGCAAGTCCCCCCCAACCCAGACACAGATATTGGTTGGCTCTGATTGGCCCATTTTAGGTCATGTGCCTATCTCTGAACCAATCCCCCCATAGCTAGGATGAGTAATGTTCTGATTGGCCAGGCTATTTACCCAGGCCCAGCCCTGGAAGTGAGGGATGAGGCGGATGCGCACCTTACTGTAGGGTGTGGGCTGGAGAACATTCCTCAAAGGAATCCTCTGGAAGAATGAGGTCTAGATACGAGACAGGCAAACATAAGAGATGTCCACCACAGCCCATGAATCTTCAAGAGTCAAGACTGTAACATTTTACCAGGACTGTTTTTAGCTTGGTCTGGTTCCTTCTAGGGATGGTCAGTTTTTAACCTGCCAGTTAATCCCCCCCACACTTTGATCTTATTGGTTGGTTTTCAGGTAAATTCCTTTAGGGTAAACTCCACAGTGTGTGTGTGTGTGTGTGTGTGTGTGTGTGAGAGAGAGAGAGAGAGAGAGAGAGAGAGAGAGAGATGGGGTGTTATTAAATGCAATTAACTTTACTAAAATCTTACTAGCTTTTACTAAGAGTAAATTAGACAACCAAACCCAGTCTAAAAATATTTGTCTTGCGCCTATTTTGTTTTTAACGGTGACTGTGACTTAATCTGCAGTTGGAACCAAGGTTACTAGGAGAAATAAGCAAAAGGCTTTTCACAGTGTATATTTTTAATTGTGGAAATAGATTTTATGCATAAGCAAAGGAGAAAGAATATGGTGTGGAGAAGTATACATGGGACAGTAGGATCATCATGAATAAATTGTTTCCAGTTTAAACAGAGAGACTCTTCAGAAACTATATTCTATCCTGAAAGATTTCTACTGCTAAAAGCAATGCTGAATTTTCATCAGAATACAGTATTCTTATCTGATCCCGTTCTCTAACTTGATCCTAGAGATTAGAAATATTCGTGAGAATGATTTCAGGCATAATTAGTGTAATCTTGGGAACCTCCAAACTGGAGACTCTGGAATGAAAATCCAGAACAAACTCAGAATCAGAAAACTGCAGATGCGTTTTCAAAGGAGCCCACACATTTACTGTTTTCTCTTTCCGAGGTTAGAGTTTTGTGTCTTCATAACTGTGTTGGTCTTATTACAAATGGAAGCCCTTGAAAAACTTGACTCATAATAGAATCCCACACTGAAATCCAGGGGACACGTAAATATAAATCAGATCACGGTGGCCCCTTCTGAAAGCTCTCCATATTACATGACAGTCTGAAGCGGGTATTTCACATCAGTATGGAGAGTGATATCTGCACCATGCACTGCAGTTGGAATAAATCCCCAGTTCTTCATGCCCTGTGTCATCAGAACTTGTTTCCTCTCGAACATCATGTCTTACCATTTCCATTCTCCCCTCCCACACTGGCCTCCAGGAAAGTCAGCCTGTCACATTTGTCCCCTTTTCTTCTTTTTTTCCCCCCATGAGTGGCTCCTCATCCTTCAAGTCCCAGCTCAAAGTCCCCTCCTTAGAGAAGACTTCCCTAAGCCCAAGAGCTAAGGTGGCCTTCCTTGGTCATTCGCGTTCTCATTACCCTAGGAACGCCTTTCTTACCATCCTAATTGAAGCTGTCTTGATCCCTTGGTTGGTTGTCTGGGCCCCCACCCCCACCCCGTGCACACACATGGAAGCTTCATGACAGCAGAGACACTGCCTGTCTTATTTATTGTTTTATATCCCCAGCGTGGAATGAATGGGGGGGGTCATAGCATGTGATGGTCTTTTGCTAAAGCTGTTTGCACCCCGGGGTTCCTCATTAGTGCTTTGGTCTGTTCCTCTAGACCTACATTGGGACCCTCCTTGTGTCTGTGAACCCATACCAGGAGCTTGGAATCTACACTGTGAGCCAGATGGAACTTTATCAAGGGGTCAATTTCTTTGAACTGCCACCACATGTGTAAGTAGCATGTACGAGCATCACCAATAGTGTTTTCCTATCTCTTTCCTTCCTCTTTGTCTTTTATCTCTTCCTCCTTCCTACTTACCCATCCATCCATCCACCCACCCACCCATCCATCCATCCATCCATCCATCCACTCACTCACCCATTCATCCTTCCAAATCCTTGATGGAATGCTCATTAGGTTTCAGACCTCACTTAAACGGCTGCCTTCTTGTGAACTGTCTTTCAGTGCAGTAGAAAACATCAAATCATGGTTGACTCTCAGCTTAAATATCATGAGGGGTGGAATCTTTTGCACCTGCTGAGAGATCCAAGAGTGAGGTTTTGGAAGTGTCTTTACTGTAAAGAGGTTTGCTACAGCGCCATCTACTGGTGTCTGAGTGTCATGATGGCTAAGGAGCATTCCTGCTGGTAGTAGGACTTCAGATCCTGTCCCATTTATATGTGACTCAGGCTTTGCTGAAATCCCAGTTCTCCCTGGGTGACTGCTGGACTATTTAGGCTCTCCCTCCATTTTTCTTGGTGACTCATCTGTTCACCTCCTAAGGGATTTATAAACCTTTTTGCATCACTGCTACCAACAATGTCCAAAATAACCAGTTTTCAAACTCAGCCACATGGGAATATTAGTGTCTCAGGAGATTAGTGTCTTCATCTTTGCAGATAAAGCCCTTATAATAGTTTTATGTCTTGTTCTGTATATATCCCCCGAGCTTTTAAGATAGTTTCAGTTTCTTGTCTCTGTACTCTTAATACAGAAGGTTTTGGGGGAAAGAGGAAACACAAGATCTTCGTATATCCACCGAGTGTTTAAAATATTTAGATGGGATGTTATTTCCACCTACAGCTAATAGCACATCTCCTGGGGATGTAATTTAGTATCTGGTTTGTTCTTATAAGAAATGTTGGATTTTTTCCAAATAAATCCATCCCACTATTAAGAAATGACCACTATTATTCACGTTCTCCATTCTAACTCAGCTGTTTGAGTACTGACTTCTGGAACACTTTATGCCTGATCAGTCAGTGGGTCATGGTGAGAGTTTGGTATCTGAGGTCAGGATTTTGTACCCCTTGTCCGGATGTGGTTTCCTGAGGCAGGGAGCTCTGATGATGTCACAGGTGAGGGAAGCAACAGCATGGTCCCTTCCTGGTCCTTCCATTTCTGCCCCACTCCTCCAGCTACGCCATAGCTGACAACGCGTACCGTATGATGTGCTCTGAGCTAAACAACCACTTCATCCTCATTTCTGGAGAGAGCGGGGCAGGGAAAACAGAGGCCTCCAAGAAGATTCTGCAGTATTTTGCTGTGACCTGCCCAATGACTGAGTCACTCCAAATAGCCCGTGACAGACTGCTGCTCTCCAATCCTGTGTTGGAGGTAAGTGATCTTTGAGGATTTGTGGAGGAGAAGTTCTAGGGAGGTCACTGAGTAAGGAGAATCCTCTGCCTGGGCAGATCATCATCTGGGAGTTAAGCAGAGGTGTCTCAAGGGCAGGATCATGATTAAGGGCATAACTTTTATGTCCAGCAGGCGTGGCTGCTAATCCCAGGGCCGCCGCATGCCAACAAGCTTCAGCAAATCACTCCACATCCCAGATTATGTTTGCCTTTCGGTGGAATGGGTCTATTCGTAGTTTCTACCTCTTAGGAGATTTTGAGGGTAAAACAAGATGGATGCATACAAAGCATCCGACAGAATTAGTAGTCACTAAAGTCATTAATATTTTTCTTATTTAACTGGAGTCATCTTGATGATTCTGCCATTGCAGTTCACTGACTTACTGGACAATTTCGAACAGGTTATTTTATTGTGGGTTTTTGTTGCCCTTCATGGTAAAGATGTTTGTGGCCGAAGGAATTTTCCCAATGGACCTATGGTCCGAACAATTCACCTCTTCGATATAAAAAGGGGTCTGGTACTATAGCTTCTGGAAGAGCAAGGACGTAGTTTCCTTGATATCTGCCCATAGTCATGCCTAGACTGGATGCCAGAGAGAAGACACATTTCCCTCCTCTCTAGCTCCATCCCAGGATTTGGCATCAAATCCTCTATACTTAGTGGTTCCTTTTTAGAAGATAAAGAATGGCTTTCATCCCTGGCCCCCCTTCTCCCCTCCATTCTCATATTCATGGCATTTGGGGGTAGGAAGTTGAGGAGCACGGTGAGCTCAAGTGAACTTTCATCGCAGTTTGGTTCAGTCTGTCCCTGTCTCCTTCACTTTGTATTCCAAGGCTTTTGGAAATGCCAAAACACTCCGGAATGACAACTCCAGCAGATTTGGAAAATACATGGACATACAGTTTGACTATAAGGTACACTGAAGTTCCTATTACTGGTTCATGGGGACCCCTTAACCGGCCAGTGACAGCAGCCTGACCCAAGGTTCCTCAAGGGAGGAAGGGCTTTAGTGGCTCAAATAAGTAAAAACTCCAGGCTTAGTGCTATTTGGGGAGATACTAATAAAGACCACAATGAGATACTATGTCCTACTTTCTAGGGTGGGGGCAAAACTTAAGAAGTCTGGTGATACTAGCTGTTGGTGGAGATGTGGACCGTTAGGAACTCTAACCCATTGCCATGGGGAGTACATGGGTACAACCCATTTGGAAAACTGTATGCTGTCTTGTGGAAGTTGAAATCCGCATAATCCATTCCACTCCTGGAGGTATTCCTGTAGATCTGCAAGCATGCCCACAAGATCCCTGCTCATCATGGTAAAAGGACTGGGAACAGCCAACCCACCCGGAGGGCTGAGTGTCCATCAACACAATGGCGGGTTGTCCACCCAGGGAAGCATCGCATAGCAGCAAGAACAGATGAATGGCAGCTAGCTGCACAGAACACGGTCGAGTCTTAGGAATGTCCTGTGTGTCAGGGTGATGCCTGAGAACAAGCCCATGCAAACAATGTATTGTTTGGGCATATGTAATTGGATGGCATAGGTGGGCAAACGTTTTTGGATAGGGCCAGGTGGTCTGTGTTTTAGACTTTGTGGACCCTATTGTTTCGGTCACAAGTACTCGGCTCTGTTGTGGTGGTATGGAAGAAACCAAAGACCACGCATAACGGGAGAGTATGGTCGTATGTTGTGCAGAGCTTAAATGGGGCTGATGCAGGTAGGGGGCAGGTGGACAGAGTTCTCAAGGATGTAGAATTCCCGGTGACAAAGCGCGCCACTTGGACCAGAGAACAGTCGCTGGCGGGGCATAGAGTGGAGTGACGCAAGACTGGCTAAGGTTTTCCCGGAGGCCTGTACGTGGACTTCTGGCGAAGTGTGCCTAGACTTTGGAAAAAATGGAATAGTTATGTCTGTTTTAAAGCTTCTTATTGAAATTCAACACACATGCTAAAAAGGACACAAATCGTGAGTACAGCTTGATGAGTTTTACTTGTGTGTATCTCCTTTTGATAACCAGTACTTAGATCAAGAGAGAAAAATTTCTAGGGGCACCTGAGTGGCTCAGTTGGTTAAGCATCTGCCTTCGGCTCAGGTCATGATCTTGAGATTGTGGATCAAGTCCCGCGTCCGGCTCCTTACTCGGCCAGGAGTCTTCTTCTCCCTCTGTCTCTGCCTGTCGCTCCCCCTGTTTGTGCTCCCTCTCTTTCTGTCAAATAAATGAATAAAATCTATTAAAAAGAAAGTGTAAAAAATGTCTAGTGCCTAGAAGAATCTCCTGCTTTTCTCTGAAAGTGCCTGCCTTCCCAGAAGTTACCAACTGTTCCAACCTCTATAATCAGATGAATTTGGCTGGTTCTTGAGCGTCATGCAGATGGAATTATGCAGTATGTTCTAGTTTGTGTCTGGCTCCTTTCCATCAGCGTTCTACCTGTCAGTTTCATTCGTGTCACTTTGTGTAGTAGCTGGTCATTCTTGGCTTATGTGACCTCTTCACTATCTGTTCACCTGTTGATGGACATTTGGCTTTTCTGATTTGGGGCTCTCCTTGCACGTGTCGTTGAGTAGATATTGGTGGTCACTTATGTTGGGTGCTTGCCTGGAAGTAGCATTGCTGGGCTCTTACCGGTGATGTTAGGACAGTGCATGACAGTTCTCATGGCCAGTAGGGTTCTCTGTACCCTAGTCAACATTTGATATTGCCAGTCCTCTCGGTTTGAGACATTCTGGTCAAGTGCAGTGGTTTTCTGCTTTATGTTCATATTTCCCTGATTATAAATGAAGTCCAGATAACTGGCCAATTAAAAATTTGACGCTAAAGCCTTTTGACCACTTTTAAGTAGGTTGCTTTTCTCATTTTGCTTTGCAGGAGTTCTATATATGTTCTGGAGTACAAATCCTCTACTGGAATATTCTTTAAAATAGTGTGGGGACACCTGGGTGGCTCAGTCAGTTAAGCAGCTGCCTTCAGTTCAGGTCATGATCCTGGAGTCCTGGGGTCGAATCCCATGTCAGGTTCCCTAATCAGCAGGGAGTCTGCTTCTCCCTCTCCCTCTGCCACTCCCCCTGCTTGGGCGCTCTCTCTCACACACATAAATAAAATTTTTAAAAATAAGTAAAAGTGTGCTATTGGCACAAGGATATATAAACAGGCCAGTGGACCAGAATGGGGTCTGCAAAGTCCTCCACATAAGATATGGTCCCCTAGCTTATGACCGAGGCCCACTGTGACTGAATAGGGATAGGAGTGCCTTGTTCATAAATAGTGCTATCAATTGGAAATCCATGTGAATAAGAAGAACTTTGACCCTCTACCTCACTCCATACATGAAATTTCAAGCACAGTCCTAAACCTGAATGGTAAAATAATCCCACTTCTAGACAGAAGTACAGAAAATCTCTCTCATGACCTCAGGGTAGGCAAACATGTTTTTTTAAAAAGAGGCGTGAAAACGCTAGGCTTAGAAGAACCATCATTCGAATTCAGAATTTCTGTTCCTCAGAAGACACCCAGCAAGGGAATGGCTTAGTTATTATCATCATTGTGCCTTTTTTGCTCTGTTCTCAAGGGCATTCCCGTAGGTGGGCATATCATCAGTTACCTGATAGAAAAGTCTCGAGTTGTCTATCAAAACCAGGGTGAGAGGAACTTCCACATCTTCTATCAGCTGCTGGATGGTGGCGAAGAGGAGCTCCTTGCATACCTGGGACTTGAGCGGGACCCCCGGCTGTACAAATACCTCTCACAGGTTGGAAGCACCTGGCTTGGGTGGCCCTTTGGAGGCAGCAATCAAGGGTGTTAGTGGGAGCTTCTGTGGGATGGTCAAGAACTTTCTCATTACCGCTCTGGAGGTATCCTGCAGACTGGTTTATGGACACTTACCATAACCCCTCTGTTTATGCCTGGCAGGTAGATGGTAGATCATCTTGGTAAAGTAACCGATCTCTAGGTGAGGGGTTCTCAGCACTGGCTGAAATTAGAATCACCAGAGGAGGTTTTTCAATACACACACACACATACACACACACACACACACACACACACACACACACACACACACATCTCTGGCTCCTACCCTCCAGCGATCTAGATCTAATTAGTCTGGGGTGGGATGGGGACCTCAGGGTTGTGTTAAACACTCCCCCATGATATGGTGTAATTAAGTGAATTCTCTATGATTCTAAGTCACAGTGGGAGTGGGAACTGCTGGTCTAGGTGTGAGAGTAACTTGCTATCCACCCATGTCCACAGCTCGTGTTGCATTCTGCTTTCAAAACTAATTAGGAAGAGACCCTCCTCCTTCTTGCCTCCCATTCTGAGACTTGTTGGCTGCAAAATGAACATACTTCCTTACAGAAAGTGTTCAGGCCATTCCTGGGATCCAGCACTGTGAAAGGGGCTTTCAGAATGTAACCTCTCCTCCAACCATTACTCTTTCTGCAGCCAGCACGAAGACTGGGAAAGCTCTAGATTGTACAGCACCTACCAATCTTTGACGCCACTAGCACTTTTCTCCCCTGAGATCTTTGGATTTTTCTCTTCTTTACTGGGCCTGGCTTTGAATGGAATTCTCTTGGCAGAGTGCCAGTGGGGACATCACTTGAAAAAGAGAACAAGGTCTTAGGAAGTGAATCTTGTAAAAGAAGGACCAACATTTCATAGGAAGTCATGGAGGAAGAATAAGCATGACTGAAATTTATCTTGAAAAATGAGGCGATATAATGAAGACAAAAGAGTCCCATAATCTCCTTTTACAAACTTTGTCCTGATTGTTAGAATGAAGAGTAACTCAAATTTGATTTTTTTTTTTTTGAAGACCAAATTTTTCTAACAAAACTGTGTGGTAGCGTCACACTTGACTTTCTATAGCCTGATCAGAGAGGGTCAATCTATAAAAAGTATTTGTGGGCTTCATTCTTTTACCCAAGGGCTTCTCCTAACCCTTTGATATTCAAATCATTCCCTTTTGGAATGTATCTTGTCTTCATCCTTGCAGATATTTTTCTAGTTCTGTTTCATTTGGCCAGATCTTCATGCCACAGTGGCTTTGGAAATTGTTCAAGGGATGCACCAGTATTATTTTGTTCAATTTTGTGTTCTCTCATAACTTTGACAGACCTCATGACTTTACTTGGCAGTATATCCATACTACTTCTGAACTTCTAGGTGTCCTGCAGGGACTGACCTAAGCTGGCCCCACCCTGGTGGGGCAGGAACAGACACCGGTTGAACGGTTGAACGGGGACGGGGAGGGATATTTGGGAAGTTGCAGATTTAACAGTGGTCTGTTCACTGGTGAGTATTTTCATGCTACGGCCCCTCTGGTTTCCTTGTGTAACAGGAAAGTCTTTGAAGATGACAGATCTTCAGAGAGCCAGGAATCCAGGGACACCCTGTACTATAATAGCAAAAAACAAACAAACAAACCAAAAAAACACACAAAAAAACCCCTCATCTAGAAGTCTTCCCTTTAAATTGCGACATTTGGTGGTATGTGTCTTATCTAAAAGACAGCTTCTAAAGTGGTGGAACATCTCATCACATCTCTGCTGGGGACTGTATCCATCAGCTGTCTCTCTTTAAATGCCAAACTTTTATTTTCTCGAGGTTATAAGAGCATCAAAATGCTTTCTGAATTTCAGGGCTGTCCTTTCCCTGTATATTTTAGCAGATGTTTCTTGAGACAAGCATCTTCAATTTATTTGGCAAATATGACAAGGAAAACTATTTAAAACATACACATACACACACACACACACACACACACACACATACAGACACACACACACATATTCAAAGAGATATACCACTAATGTGTACCTTTCAAAGTTTTCCGAGGATAAAGATGAAATTCTAAATAAGTTTGAAAAAAGCAAATCACCCTATGCTAGCTGATTAGTGAAACCTACCTTTTTATAATTTAGAACATTCTAGAACTAGCTCTCGTATGCTTGTAGAAAATAAAAACCCTTCAATTCAAGGCTAGATGTGGGCACGACTCACTGCCCCTATAAAAATGACATTAAGCTACCCAATTCTGTGTCAACAGGGTCATTGTGCCAAAGAGTCATCTATTAATGACAAGAACGACTGGAAAACTGTTTCCAGTGCCTTTTCTGTCATCGATTTTACTGAAGATGACCTCGAGGTATGAGCCCCAAGGGCAGAACTGCTGGTCCTTGGGTCTGGGATTGACCAAACATTGCTGGTATCTTGGCCACCTAGTGGGCTTGCCAGATTCAGCCAATAAAAATCCAGCATGCCTAGCTACATTTTAATGGTCACCATCATTTGGGGGCACCATTTGGGACCAAAATTAGTCATTGCTTGTCTGAAATTCCAATGTTAAACTGTGCATTCTGCATTTCATCAGGCAGACGAAAGACTTCCCGGTGCTGTATGCAAGGAGGTGGTCATGTTTCTTCTTCTCTCGAATCCAATCTCAAATACTTAGATGCCCTAGAACAGCAGGATTGTATCTTATTTACACTTCTATTTTTGAACAAACTGGAGCAAATTGTAGGCTTTATAAACATTGTGTTTTTACATTCTTTTGGGGTTTTTTTGATGGCTAAAACTATTCTTTCAAGGGCCAGAATTATAATTTCAAAATATCATATATTTATGTAAATATATATATCTGGGATCATGGCATTTGCATAGAAAATGGCTTATTGGTGGGGAGAGGGTAGGGAAGATAGAAAATAGAAGTCTCCTATCCCGGAGAATGGGCAAAGCTTCCTCTCCACCCTGTGCTGAGGCTCTCTACCCTTCTTCCCTTAACATCTGAGTTGGGTAAGAGGCTGATTTCTGGGGGAAGGAGGAAATTAGCTTGGTTCTGTGAGCTCAGGACTGAAATTGGGATGGGGGTGGTTTTCCTTGTGATGATGTCTCCTGTGATGGCATTCACCAGTTAGGTGGCTGCCCCTCTTTCTCCCTTCTCCTTGCCCTATCCAACGTTCTAGAATCTCTTTGGAATTATTGCCAGCGTCCTACACCTAGGAAACATTTGTTTCGAAGAGAACCACCAAGGCTGCGCCACCATACCAGACACCCATGAGATCAAATGGATCGCCAAGGTGACGTTCCACTTTTGAAGAGCAGAGGGAAGGCCTGGCCCTTTTTGGAGATGGAAGGGCAGGATGGGGGAGTTTGAGGCAGCTGGATGCCCAGGTCCCAAGTGGCTAATACCATGTCCATCTGGCTGGTACTGCCTAGGAAAATTAAAGAGCATGGGACAAGTGAGGGAGGGGGTAAAACCAGCTGGACACGAGATAGTATGTGATCTGTTTTGCATTTAATCAAGATTACCAGTCAGAGCATATAATCCTGGGCCTGGAAATCACACCAGTTCTTTACACATTGGCAAAAATCAAATCCAATCACTGAATGGCATTTTGGTTTCCATTTTTTCAGCTCCTGGGAGTCCACCCCTCCATCCTTCTGGAAGCTCTCACCCACAGAAAGATTGAAGCCAAAACTGAGGAGGTAACAATGCCTCTAGGTTGAAATGGACCTGCCCTTCCTTCTAGGGCTGCTACCTGCCTCATGCAAGAGGAGGATGGTGGTCCTGGAGGAGACTAGACCCCAGCCTTCCAGCTCCTTCTGGGGTCTCCTGCCTCAGCCTCCCATTCCCAAACTGTTACACCAAACTCTCATGCCTCCCTTTCACCATGCCTTTCCACCGTGAGGTCTTTGCACATGCTGTTCCCTCTGCTGGAACACTGTTCCCTGTGCTTCTCCCAACACCTTCTCATCCTTCAGTTCCTGGGGTCACATCCTCAAAGAGCCTTCCTGATAATCCCACCGCCTCCTAAAACACCTTAGGTATCTCCTCACTTTGCTCTCAACTTGCAACATGACTGTGTGTGGCAATGTCCCATCCCCCAACTGTGAACCCACAGAGGCTGGAATTATCTGTCTGGGTCAGAGCTGTATCTCAGCAGCTCCGTGCCTGGCACGTATTGGGCTCCTGCCTGAACACTTGCAGGTGGGGGTGGTGTCTTCCCCTAGCACCTATCCTTCACTGGCCATCATTAAAGGCTAATTTGAAAACTCAGAAAGGGATAGACTTTTTTTTTTTTTAACCTTTGTAATGATGCCCCTGTTGTTGTTCTTAGGTACTATGCCCATTGACACTAGAACTCTCTGTCTACGCTAGAGATGCAATGGCCAAGGCCATTTACGGAAGAACATTTACTTGGCTGGTCAACAAAATCAACTCTTCCTTAGTGAATAAGGTTTGTTCACACATTTTTAGATGACTCACTCTCAGTAACGTGGAAATGTTTTATGACTGACATCATCACTCTAAAGAATTTGTGAGCATCGGCCATCGGCCTCCTGATGGCCAGGGGCAGTGTCCTTCAGCATCTACATTTCCAGCATACAGCAGGCTCACAAAAATGCCCACTGAGGGCTCCTGGGTGGCTCAGTGGGTTAAGCCTCTGCCTTCGGCTCAGGTCATGATCTCAGGGTCCTGGGATCAAGCCCCGCATCGGGCTCTCTGCTTGGCAGGGAGCCTGCATCGTCCTCTCTCTCCCTACCTGCCTCTCTGCCTTCTTGTGATCTCTCTCTCTCTGTCAAATAAATAAATAAAATCTTTTAAAAAAATGCCCACTGAATGATTGTGTCTCAAAGTGGGAATGCACAGTATTTGCAGTACACCAGATGGCTTTCAGTGTACATGGAAAAGTTTGGACTTTAACAGTAGTATGTTTTAACATGTGTAAGAAAATAATAAAAGTCTTTCCAACTCAACCTAAGTGGACTTATTTAAGTAATAGGGGGAGTTTATTCAGAGCTAGAAATTAAGGAAAGGGTACTGGGGCACAGACATAGATGTAAAACTCCAGGGGGTAGTATGTAAAGGACAGATTTGGAAGGCCTAGGCTCAAGACACCATACCGGATGTTAAATTGTGGCCCTTTCAGAAAAAAACAGTCATATTCTCATTAAATATCCATCCTGTCTGACAGCTCTCGGTCCTCTGTTTAAAATGGTATTCAAACCACCCATCTTCTCTCCTGAATAAACATCTCCTTTGCTGCTGTCTCTAGAGGTCTCTCTCTTTCTTTGGGATTGACGTGGGCTCGGGAGACTGAGAAGGGCTGAAGCAAGGTTGTGAATCAGAAGGGGAAGGTCTCACTTCTTGGGTGGCAGACATCGAAGCCGCAGTGGGATGCTGGCAGGCTTCAGGGCAGAGGAGTGAGCTGGGAAATTCCTTTCCATCTCATGATTCCTCTGTGAGCCAATGCTGAAAAGAGAGACGATGGGAGCTGTATAACCAAGTCCAAGCATTGGAGGCAGCTACCACGTTTTTAAGAGTCATTAAGTAAAAGATCTAACAACAAGCAATGTGTGTTACTTTGACTAGGATTTCACCAAGAAAACTGTGATCGGATTGCTGGATATCTACGGGTTTGAGGTCTTCGACAAGAATGGGTGAGTTCGTCATTACATACTGGTCCTCTGTTTTCCTTTAGGGTGTGAGTCTGGTTTAAGGCATCTCTAGTGTTATGGGAATTGGTTTTCCCATCCTCAGAAATTCTCTGGGTTTCTATAGCTGCTGATTCATCGACTATTCCAGAATTGGAATAACCATAAAAAATGCAAACATCTTTTAGCTTGACTCTTCTGATCTGTTTAGTAAATGATATGACTAATAAGGATTTGCTTTCTCTGTTAAAAAGATAAGTAAATACAATTTTTAATTGGTCTACGCGTGTAGCTCTAGTTAATTAAATTTTTGCATCTGAAGGCGCCTGGGTGGCTCAGTCTAAGCATCTGCATTTGGCTCAAGTCATGATCCCAGATTCCTGGGATCAAGCCCCACATCGGGTTCCCAGATCAGTGGGGAGTCTGCTTCTCCTACTCCCCCTGCTGGTACTTTGTCAAATAAAATAAATAATATCTTTTAAAATTAATTAATTACTAATTATTGATTAATTTTCCCTCTCTAGTTTTGAACAGTTCTGCATCAATTATTGCAATGAGAAACTCCAGCAACTGTTGATTGAGAGAACCCTAAAGGCAGAACAGGCAGAATATGAAATGGAAGGTATAGAGGTAAAACATTTTAATGTTTTCTCCTCATTTGATTTCTTATTCTAGTGAAAGAGATTCACTTGAGCAATAATATTTCACTGGGGATTTTATCCTCATTTGTACTCAGAATTATTTTTCACTCTTTCTCTGAGTATTTCCTGGGAAATTAGTTGGACCTTCAGGAAGATTTGTTTTAAGTTGGAGGTAAAAATCAAATTTTGGAAAATCACTTTAAAAGAGAGATACTTTGGGGCACCTGGGTGGCTCAGTGGGTTAAAACCTCTGTTTTCAGCTCAGATCATGATCTCAGGGTCCAGGGATCGAGCCCCGCATCAGGCTCTCTCTGCTCAGCAGGGAACCTGCTTCCCCGCCCCCCTCTCTGCCTGCCTTGTGATCTCTGTCTATCAAATAAATAAATAAAATCTTAAATAAATTAATTAAAGAGAGATATTTTATGTTGATCTAAATCCTCCTTGGGCAATTCTTTGGTCTCTGTTGTTTTAGTGGGAACCGATTCAGTATTTCAACAACAAGATCATCTGTGATTTGGTGGAAGAGAGACACAAAGGAATCATTTCCATTCTGGTGAGAATTAAGAGACTTCATACGGTGTTGCCAATGCGCAGAAGAATTTCCCCCAGGCTTCAGAGGGTTGCTTAGGATGAGCAGAAAACCAGAAACTGTAAAAGGGAGGTTTTACCAAGAACGTCCATTGGTCCTGAGTTGAGGCTTCTCAGGATGCACCCGTGACTTGATCTCGAACCGTTGCACCTTCTGAGAACATCCCCGGCCGCCGATCCTCAGTTGTTCCAATTCATACATCACTTTTTTAAATGTAAAGGCCGATCAGAAATCATTTCTTTGCCTTTCCATTGGCGATCATCTCCCTTCTAACAAAAATAATCAGGTCCCTTTTCTCTTCCTGCCCCCTCCTCCATCTAACTGTTGGGTGAACAAGATTCCAAAGCTTGGCAGGACATTGATGGGTGGAGTCTGCAGTTGCCAGGAACACGGGCACCATCTGGATTCAGATCCCAGCCCCTCCCCACACTTACTAGCAGTGTAAACTTAGGTGGGTGTTTTAACCTCTCTGCGCTCCAATCTCCTTGTCTTCAATTGGGTGTGACGATTCGAGCCCTTAGCTTAAGAGGAACTGTAAGGATGAGTATAGGCACAGGGCTTAGAATTATGCTGGTGTGTGGCAAGCATTCAGACTCTAGTCGCTCAACAGATAGCATCAGTGCTTACTTGGTGCTATGATTTGAACACAGCAGTGGACAAAACAGATCAAAACCGCTACACTCACCAGGCTTTAAATTCTAGCAGAGACAGACAAGGAACAGGTTAATGGGCAAAATGAGGAGGTTGCATGATGAAGAAAAAGAAAAGATTAGATATGGTGGGGAGGACGATTCAATTTTAGGTAAGATGCTCTGGGAAGGGCTGTGTGGACATCTGGGGAGCCACAGACTGACCTAAGCTATTCTGTGTGTATTCAGTGCTCATATGGATTGTCAGACTAGTATTTTTAAATATTTTAGTAATAAATATTTGTTCCTGTGTGGTTTTGCATAGATGGAATCAGAAAGCCTAGAGATCCTACTTCAGGAGAGTCATCTCACCAACCTGAACCCAGTTTTTGTTTTTTCTTGCTGTTTTAATAAAAGCTGCAGGGTTGATTCATTTTTTAAGATGGTCTGTTAAATGTTAACAATGTTAAAGACCTGAAATAGGAAGTAGACACAGCTGGAGAAATGTGAAAAATCAGATGTACCTGGTTTTATTTCTTTTTACCAGAAGACTTTGCTCCTAGTAAAAAGGAGATACGTCCTTAGGCAGCAAAGACTGGTTAAGAGAAAATGAGGTGGCATGTTTAAGTAAGTTGGTTATGGAGGCTGTGGTGGGTCCTTGGGAAGACTCTGGAAGTATGACGGGTACAAGAGTTGACTTGCCAAAGAATTCCCCATCCCTCTGAGACACTAGATGCCTGGAACAGATTGGTGCCCTCTCACCCCCAGTATTCACCTGAACTTGTGTTCGATAAGAGTATTTTAGTCCAATACATCTGCCACAGCTGGCAAAGGCATTTAAACTTGGAATTGATGGCATGTGATGGAGGCTATGCATTGAAGCTTCTGTTTTTCTCTGGAAGGATGAAGAATGTATCCGTCCCGGTCCCGCAACAGACTTGAGTTTCCTGGAGAAATTGGAAGAGAAAGTAGGGAAGCATGCACACTTCCAAACGTATGTATCTCGCTTGGGAAGCTCTTGCCTGGGGAAGCTCATTGTAGATCCACTTTCTTAGATATGTGGACAGTGGACCCCATAGCTGTTCTTCATACGCTGCTTCGTACGCTGAAACGTGATGCACCATAAGGATGCACCAACTCATATACATCATACCTTTTGTTAGCGGAAATCAAATTCAAATGAATTCTGAGTAGAATGTTTGAAGATTTTGTATCTATGATTGTTACATTTTGGATAGAGTCATGTGCATGAAATAGTTGTTTTGTTTTGTTTTTATTATTTTTTTTATTATGTGAGTCACCATACAGTATGTCACTAGTTTTTGATGTAGCATTCCAAGATTCACCGTTTGTGTATAACACCCAGTGCTCCGTGCAATCCTTGCCCTCCTTAATACCCACCTCCCAGCCAACCCATCCCCCACACCCCTCCCCTCTAAAACCCTGTTTGTATCTCAGAGTCCACAGTGTCTCATGGTTCATCTCCCCGCTCATTCCCCACCGCTTCATTTTTCTCTTCCTTCTCCTAATGTCCTCCGTGTTATTCCTTACGCTCCACAAATAAGTGAAACCTTATGCTCCAGATAAGTGAAACCATATGATGATTGACTTTCTCTGCTTGACTTACTTCACTCAGCATAATCTCCTCCAGTCCCGTCCATGTTGATAAAAAAGTTGGGTATCCATCCTTTCTGATGGCTGAGGAATATTCCATTGTATATATGAACCATATCTTCTTTTTTTTTTAAGATTTTATTTATTTATTTAAATAAAAGAGATCACAAGTAGGCAGATAGGCAGGCAGAGAGAGGGGGAAGCAGGCTCCCCGCTGAGCATAGAGCCTGATGTGGGGCGCAATCCCAGGACCCTGAGATCATGACCTGAGCCGAAGGCAGAGGCTTTAACCCACTGAGCCACCCAGATGCCCCTGGACCATATCTTCTTTATCCATTCATCTGTTGAAGGGCATCGTGGCTCTTTCCACAGTTCGGCCATTTTGGACATTGCCACTATGAACATTGGGGTGTATATGGCCCTTCTTTTCACTACATCTGTATCTTTGGGGTAAATACCTAGTAGTTAGGTTTAAAGTACAAAATACATATAGTGATATGTGAAGCTCTGAAGTAAACAACCCAGCAAATCTTCACATTGTATGTACCTCCCTCATCACAAGCACCAGATCAAGATACAGAACATGGGTAGCAGCTCAGGAAATTGACTAGAAATTTAACTTGGTCTCTGAGACAAGGAGGAGAGAATTACTTATCTCATGCTCTGGAATCCTAAAGCCCTGGTTTTGAATCCCAGCTCAGCCACTTATAAGACAAGTGACTTATTACTCGACCTAGTGGGTAACATTGTAAATGACTACATAAATCACCTAATACTATTTCTGGCCATGGCAAAGACGCCATAGATGGTAGCGGCTTTATCGTGCTTTCGTAGAATATCGAGAGGAGAAGTAAATGCATCAGTAATGGAAAAGTATATTGTGGTCTGTTCGCAAATGGAATAATAGCCACAAAAATGCATCATCTGTGATCACATGCAGTGATGTGGGTAAATCACAGAGCATGTAAACAAGAGAAATCAGACAATAAAGTGTATACTATATGATCCTGTTTCTGTAAAGTGTCACACCAGAGAAATACCAGCCTGTTGTGTTAGATGGGGCTCATCTGGAAGGGCTCAAGGTGGTGGGGGAGTAATTCTCAGGTAATACTGGTAATATTTTGTCTCTTGATCTGGGTGCTGGTACCATGGGTATATTTCTTGTGCCCAAATTCACTGAATTGCATACTTAGGATACCTGCACTGTCAATATGTATGTATATATATTTCAAGAAAAGGTTATAAAAATTAGGAATCACCAGAATCCAAAAAATGACGTTTCATCAGTATTTTAGTCCCTCCCTATCATAAAAGTGTAAGGTAGTAAAATTATTTCTTAGTTATCACCTGGAAGAAAATAGAAATTATTTCATTGTGTAAGTAAGTGTTTCTGGGGCTCACATAGGTTAATTCCTCAGTTCTTCAGAGATGGATCTAATTTTGAGTTTTTATTTCAATTTGAGTTAGTTAACATACAGTGTAATATTAGTTTCTGGTGCACAATATAGTGATTCAGCACTTCCATACGTCACCCTCATCATCACCCTAAGGACCCACGGAGGGTCATGCCCTCCTTCATTCTTCATCACCTATTCCCCCTCCTGCCACCTGCCTCCCCTCTGCTCACCATCTGTGGGTTCTCTATAGTTAAGAGTCTATTTCTTGATTTGTCTTTCTGTCCCCTTTTTCCCCTTCGTTCATTTGTTTCTTAAATACTAAATATGAGTGACATCATATGGTGTCCTCCTCTGACCTCACTTTAGGGAGGATCTTATCCTCTCTAGCTCCATCCATGTTGTCGCAAATGGCAAGATTTTTATTTTTTTTATGGCTGAGTAATATTCCATTGTTTATCTATAAACCATATCTTTTTTTTTTAAGATTTTATTTATTTGACAGACAGAGATCACAAGTAGGCAGAGAGGCAGGCAGAGAGAGAGGAAGGGAAGCAGGCTCCCTGCTGAGCAGAGATCCCAATGTGGGGCTCGATCCTAGGACCCTGAGATCATGACCTGAGCCGAGGGCAGAGGCTTTAACCCACTGAACCACCCGGGCGCCCCTAAACCATATCTTCTTTATCCATGCATCAATCAAAGGACACTTGGGCTGCTTCCATAATTCGGCTGTTGCAGATAATGCTGTTATGACTATTGGGGAGTACGTATTTTGGGGAATTTGTGTTTTTTTATTCTCTGGTGGTACGATTTGCTGGATTGTAAGGTAGCTCTATTTCAACTTATTGAGGAACCTCCACACTGTTTTCCAGAGTGGCTGCACCAGTCGGCATTCCCACCACCAGTGCAAGAGCGTTCCACTTTCTGCACAGAGAGGGATCTAATATTAGGGAGGCCTATGCATGTTTGGTTTCCGGTGCTCCAGTCAGTTGCCATGCTCCTAAACAACTTGTGAAGGCTTCTCTTTTGCTACTTCCTTCATATAGTGGGGCGCATTTTGTTGCCCCAGATGAGGAAGTTTCAGTCTGTGTCTATTTCTGTCTTGCTGCAGCCGGAAGCTGGCAGGGCCAAAGGGCCGGAAGAGGATTGGCTGGATGGAGTTCCGGCTCTTCCACTATGCGGGGGAGGTCACCTACTGCACAGAAGGCGAGTGTCCCAGCCACGCAGGTGCCCCTGTGTCCACTGAACACATGGCTGCACGCCCTTCCCAAATGTTTGCTAGCCCTCCTTGCAGGCATGCCGTCTGAAGGGCTTTTTTCTTATTAGTTCTTATTATTCATGACTTTTACCTATAACCACTCCATTTCACCCATTTAAAGTGTACAATTCAGTAGTTTTTAACTGTATTCACTTTAGAGTTATGCAACCCCTTCGCCCCAAAAAGAAACCCCGCGTGCGTTAGCAACTTCTATGTTTTCCCCAACCCCCTCCCCCAGAGCCCTAGGCTCTGACCTCTTCTATTTTCTGTCTCTGCAGATTTGCCCGTTCTGAGTATTTCGTATTGATGGAGTCTCACAATATGTGGTCTCGTGTGTCTGGCTTCTTTCACTTAGCATCGTGTCTTTGAGATTCTCCCATGTGGTTACTTTTATTGTTAAATAATATTCCATTCTATGGATAGACACCGTTTTGTTTATCTACTGGTCATTTGATAGGCATCTGGGTTTGTTCATGCTCTTGAGCTATTACTAATAATGCTCCTATGAACATTTTCTTTCAAAAAATATTTTCGTTGGTCACTTCTGTTTTAGGTTCTAAATTATTTTCACTTTTTTTTCTTTTTCTTTTTTTACATTTTTTTAAAAATTTAGTACATCATTAGTTTCTGATACAATGTTCAAGGATTCCTTAGTTGCCTATAACACCCAAGGCTTATTCTTTTTTAAAGTAGGCTCCACGCTCAACGTGATGCTAGAACTCATGACCCTGAAATCAAGAGTCACATGCTCTACTGACTGAGCCAGCTAGGCACCCCTAAATTATTTTCACTTCTAAATAATTAGTTTTTTCTCTAAGAACCTTTAAAAAAGCAATACATTTTTTTCCTCTTAAATTCCCAGTGATATATAAAAACAGAAAGCATTTTAAAATAGGATGAGTCTCTCTGTGGACATCATCAACTGATTTTTGTTTAAAGGATATTATACATGTAAGGCTAGAAGTTGGGGTCCATATAGAAAAGTCCAAAAAGGAAACCGAAAGTCCCCTTTACTCCCAGCTTCTTCTGGAGATAACCCCAAGAACCAACAGTTTCTTGTACTTTTTTGGGACAATAGAAATACCTTCTCCATGTACATGTGGGGGCACACATACACATCCAAACGTGCACCTATGCACACAAAACCAAGGTGGATTGTTATTTTGTGTTCTCTTTGGCAACTTTTCATTTAATGACTATGAGAGATCATTTGGATTCCAGTTAGTACTCAGTGAGCCCTTACTGGGGGCTGGGACTGCTTTATCTCTTGTTCACTTAAACCTTGTAAAACCCTTGTATTATTATACTCATCATCGTCATCATCATCTCCCTTTTAATCTATGAGGCAACTGAGCTCAGAGAAGTCTAGCCACTTGCCCAAGGTCACTCAGCTTGTAAGTGGCAGGATTGGGGTTCAGATCCATGCCTTTTGCCTCCAGAACCTCATCCCTCATCCATGCTCTGCAGCAACCCACAGATCCCACCATGTTTCTTTTGAGAGGCTACAGGCACTTGCTCTAGGGCTGTAGCCTTTGACCCATTTGATGGACACTGCTTGTTTCCAGTGTTGTCTCTTGTAAACATGGCTGTGTTTGGCATCTGCTTATTTCCGTGGATGGCTGTGTGGGTGGATACAATGTGCTTTACATAAACAGCAGGATGTTATTCGGTCCTAGAAAGGAAAGAAGCTCTGATACCCCCCACGGATGGAACCTTGAAAACTGATGTTAAATGAAATCAGCCAGTCACAAAGGACGAAAGCTGTATGATTCCAAAGACAAGGTGCCTGGAGTGGTCAAAGTCTGATTGAGACAGGAAGTAGAAAAATGGTCATCAGGGGCTGGGGGAAAGGGAATGGGGAATTAGCGTTTAATGGGGTCAAAGTTTCAGTATGAGAAAATGCGTTCCGGTGACGGTTGGTGGTGATGGTTCGCAACAATATGACTGTACTTAATGCCACCAAACACTTAAAAGTAGCTAAAATGCTGAATTTTTTTTTTGTTATATATATTTTACCACAATAAAAATGTTAGTTTTGGTAGCTCCAAACAGCTTTCTAAAAAGATTATATCATAGATGTTCTTGATACATGTCTTTTTTAGCAGATTTTTGTTTTTATTTTTATTTTTTAAGTAGACTCCATGCCAGGCGCAGAGCTTGAACTTATGACCCTGAGATCAAGAGCTGAGCTGAGATCAAGAGTCGGATGCTCAACCAACTAAGCCTCCCAGGCGCCCCTGGTGCTGATTTTATAATGTCATTTAGTTACTAATATAATGATTATTAACTGATTAGGTTTTAAGTGTGCCATTTCTGACTTTAAAACTTGGCACATTCTCCTTTGTATGAGGATACATACTAGCATCTAATCCTGATGCTTCAGTTTTGCTTTCCTCAGTGGTGGGGATGGTTTTTTCACCTGGCTTCCCCAGGCCACTCTTGAAATTCAACACTCCATCCATTGTTTCAATGTCATTCCCTTTTTTTTTTTTTTTAAGATTTTATTTATGTATGTATTTATTTTATAGATAGCATATTTTATGATATCTATTTTATAGATACAGTAGGGGGAGAAGCAGAGGGAGAGGGACAAGGAGACTCCCAGCTGAGTGTAGAGCCCAACACAGGGCTTGATCCCATGACCCTGAGATCATGACCTGAGCTGGAAGGAAGAGTTGAATATTCAACCAACTGGGCGACCCAAGTGCCTCTCAATGTCATTCCTTTTTTACATAGCTCTTTGCTACTGGATTAGGACAATACTTAGGATAAAGGCTGTACATTTGTGTGATAGCTAGGGAGAGGTTAGAGTACAGTGTGTGTGCCATAAATTCAATTCTGAGGACCTTCTCAACCATAGGTGGGATTACTCATTCAGGAACGTCTGGCAATGTCTAGAGACAAATTTGGTTTTCCCAGCTGGGGAAGGGACTGCTGGCATCGAGTGGGTAGAGTTCAGGGGTGCTGCTAACCATCTTACAATTCACAAGACCGTCACCACAATAAAGAATTCTCCAGCCCCAAACGTCCACAGTGCCAAGGCTGAGAACCTCAGATCTGAGCCTAGGAGATTATTCTCAGGATTTCCCTTTGCAGTCAGTTGGGATGGAATTGCATTTTTAGACAAAGCCAGTGATTCAAAAAATTTTTCAATGTTTTACAGGATTCTTAGAAAAAAACAATGATCTCCTCTACAGACATCTGAAAGAAGTAAGTCTGGAATTTAACTATATGTATATATGGCCGCCTGGATTTTTCTGTACAGTGCTTTATGTTAGAACTCTAGCATGGCCAGAAAAGATATTCAAGGTCATCTGTATGATATGCCCTTTTAAATTTTATTTTATTTTTTCAGTGTTCCAAGATTCATTGTTTATGCACCAAATCCAGTGCTCCATGCAATACATGCCCTCCTTAATACCCACAACCAGGGACCTCCCTACCCTCCAAAACCCTGTTTGCTTCTCAGAATCCACAGTCTTTCATGGTTCATTTCCCCCTCCAATTCCCCCCAACTCACTTCTCCTCTTCATCTCCCCCATGTCCTCCGTGTTATTCCTTATTCTCCACAAGTAAGTGAAACCATATGACAATTGACTCTCTCTGCTTGACTTATTTCACTCAGCATGATCTCCTCCAGTCCCGTCCATGGAGAATGGGGAACCCTCTTACACTGTTGTGGTAATGCAAGTTGATACAGCCACTTTGGAAAACAGTGTAGAGATTCATTAAGAAATTAAAAATAGAGCTACCGTATGACCCTGCCATTGCACTACTGGGGATTTACCCCAAAGATACAGATGTAGTGGAAAGAAGGGCCATCTGTACCCCAATGTTCATATCAGCAAAGTCCTCAATCCCCAAACCGTGGAAAGAGCCAAGACACACTTCAACAGACGAATGTATGATATGCCATTGATTCAAGAATGTATATTGGCCCTGTTGTGTGCTGGGCTAGTTCTTATTCTCATGGGGCTTACATTAGGGGCAGGGAGGGGTCAAGAATAAATATATACAAAAAAAAGAATAAATATATACAGTGACCCTTAAACAACATGAACCTGACAATTTCCTGTGCAGTGATAATTCCATGTATAACTTTCAACTCTCCCAAAACTTAATTACCAATAGCCTACTGTTGACTGGAAGCCTTACTCATACATAAACAGTCATTGAACACATCTTTTGTATGTTATATATTATATACAGTATTCTTACAATGAAATAAGCTAGAGAAAAGAGAATATTATTAAGAAAGTCCTAAGGAAAATACACTTAAAACCCCGTACTGTAAAGAAAAAGAAAATCTGCATGTAAGGGGATCCATGTGGTTCCAACCCATTTTGTCCAAGGGCCAACTGTACATAAATACGTTACCTGTTGGTGAGAAGTGTTCTGAAGAAAATAAGAAAACACGACTAAGAGGAGAAATTTTAATCTAGTTTAAGAGATCAGAGGAAACACCCCTGTGGAGGTGACTTTGGGCTAAGCCTGAGTGAGAATGTTACTGGCCATGGAAAGATTGGGCTGACTCCAGGTTGAGGGATTGGCGTGTGCAAAGGCCCTGAGGCCCAGACGATTTTAGTGTGTGTTCAGTAAGGAGTATGATGTTTGGAGAGGGGACTGAGCCCAGCCGGGTGAGGTCCCCAGGGAGGAGAAGAGATTTTTGTTCGGGTGCAGTGGGAATGTACTAGGGTAGCATGAACAGAGGATGAGAAAATTGAGACCCAGAGGAGTCTCAACTTGCTCAAGATCACATCATGAAGTGGGGCTGAAGCTGTGATTAGCCCCTGGGGCCGCTGCTGCAAGTTCCAATCTCCTTCCATATACCTCACTGATCAGAAAAACCCTGGGTGTTTTGAAGCCTTCCTTTGTATTGAAACAGTTGGCTGTTTCATAAAAATTAGATTTTATTTCATTAGCTTGGTCTACAAAAAGCTTAAAGTTAAGGAGACCTTTTCAGAGTGAACACAGAGACTGTTGGTTTCAGGAATACCTTCTGGCTTTTCCAGTCTTTCTCGGCCCAATCTCTGGGCTTCGGGATAGAGAACTATTCCTAACTTTGGATCTCTGCTCTAGGCCGGTGCTCTTTGGGACTGAGCATCAGCCCTGCCTCTTCCCAGTGCGGGGTCTGAAGCAGATTTTCCTGTCGTTGTGGGGTGGGTCTGGCGGTGCCCCTTCCCAGGGTCACTGTGAATGACACAGGCATAGAAGGGCCCAGCTGGCACAAGGAACGTAATACTCCTCTCCTGGCTTTGCCCTGTGCACCACACCCATGCCCATCACAAACCCACCTATGGAGGGTGCTTCCCATGAAAAAATCTCAGATTCTCTCCCTTCGCCAGCTAGGACTGATAGGCCTGGCCCTTTCTTTTGACTTCAAGATGGATCCTTTCTAGGGGCGCCTTGGTGGCTCAGTGGGTTAAAGCCTCTGCCTTCCACTTGGGTCATGATCCCAGGGTCCTGGGACCGAGCCCCGCATCAGGCTCTCTGCTCAGCCGGGAGCCTGCTTCCCCTTCTCTCTCTGCATGCCTCTCTGCCTACTTGTGATCTCTGTCTGTAAAATAAATAAATAAAATCTTACCAAAAAAAAAAAAAAGAGAGAGAGAGAGAAAACATGGATCCTTTCTAATGTGTTCACCCCATCCCCAAATGGCTCTTTCGTGCCATCATTAAGAGCAGAATTAGAGTGGACTAAACAAAAATTTTTAAAAAGATTTTATTTATTTATTTGACAGGGAGAGAGAGATCACAAGTAGGCAGAGAGGCAGGCAGAGAGAGGGGGAAGCAGGCTCCCTGCTAAGCAGAGAGCCCCATGCAGGGCTCGATCCCAGGACCTTGACATCATGACCTGAGCCGAAGGCAGAGGCTTTAACTCACTGAGCCACCCAGGTGCCCCCCATCACAATTGTTGTTAAGTGTTCATTTGAGTAGCATTAAACACCATTGATCCTCGTACTCCCAATCTCCAGGATCCTTTTCATCTTGGAAAACTGAAACTCTGCTCTCTGTTTCAAACACTTACTCCCTGTTCCTCCTCCCTCAACCCCTGCAGCCACCACCCTACTTCCTGTCGCTCTGAATTTGACTCCTCTAGGAATCTCATGTGAATGGGGTCATACAGTACTTGTCCTTCTGTGTCTCATTTCTGTCCCTTAGCGTGATGTCCTCAGTTTCATGCATGTCCCCACATGTGTCACAATTTCCTTCCTTCTTTTTTTAAATTTCTTGGGTTTTTTAAATTGTGTTATGTTAGTCACCATACAGCACGTCACCAGTTTTTGATGTACTGTCCAATGATTCACAGTTTGCATATAACACCAGGGTGCTTGCTCATCACAACATGTGCCCTCCTTAATACCTATCACCGGGCTACCCCGTAACCCAACCACATCCCCTCCGAAGCCCTCAGATTGTTTCCTGGAGTCCATAATTTCTCATGGCTTGTCTTCCCCTCCAATTTCTTCCCATTCAGTTTTCCCTTCCTTCCCCTAGTGTCCTCCATGCTATTCCTTATGCTCCACATATGAGCAAAACCATAAGACGATTGTCTTTCTCTGCCTGACCTATTTCCCTTAGCATAGGCCCCTCCAGTCCCATCCATGTCAATGCAAATGGTGGGTATTCATCCTTTCTGGTGGCTGAGTAATATTCCCTTGTGTATACAAACCACATCTTTATCCATTTGTCTGTTGAAGGCCATCTCTGCTCCTTCCAATGTTTGGTTAATTTCCTTCTTTAAAGGCCAAAGAATATCTCATTGTATGGATACAAAGAGAAGAATTTTAGTGTAGAATTAATTTTTTTAAATTGAAGATCTTTGGGGCCCTTAGGTGGCTCAGTCAGTTGAGTGTCCTGTTCTTGATTTTAGCTCAAATCATGGTCTGAGGGTCATGAGATCAAGCCCCCTGTTGGACTCTGCACTGAGCGTGGAGCCCACTGAAGATTCTCTCTCTCCCTCTCCCCTTACCCCTCCCCCACTCTCTCTCAACTCTCTTAAAAATATAAATCAAGATTTTTAGTAATACAAACTATTTTGAAAACTTGTGCACGGTGGGGAGAAATCAAACTGCACAAAAGCTGATGTCCTTGACCCCATATCACCAACTCTCTGAGAGCCAACTGTTCTAGCCATTTGATTGTGTATCCTTCCAGGGGTGGTTCAGACCAAGGGGTGTGTGTGTGTATCCCTCCTTTTCCTTTCTCTTCACACAATAATCACACACTGTACATGTGGTCCTTGTCTTGCCTTCCCCCCCCCCCCCTCCACTTAACACCATCTCCTGGAGATAATTCTTCGAGAGCTGTTCATTCTTTATGGGCTGGACTGTGAACAAGGATAGCTTGGCTGTGTCCAAGGAAAACCATCGGACGGCCTCACCGTGTAGACAGAGCTGTGGATCCAGTATTTAAACGCTTCCTTCCGTGTTTGTCTTTTTTCCCATCTTCCGGTGCTCCCAAAGCAAATGGCTCTGGGCTGCGGTGCACACTTAACACAGGTTTCCCGAAGACCCTTAGTGATTTCCGAAGCAGTGAATGTGGGGCTCATTTCCTTTACTTGCAGGTGCTATGCAGGTCCAAAAACCGCATCCTGAAGGAGTGCTTCCTGGTGGCCGAGTTAGAAAACCGGAGAAGGCCACCAACGGTGAGTCGGGGAAAAGCAGGCCCATGCGGAATTGGAAAAGGTAGTAAAAATCCGCCAGAGGGTACAAATATTCTCAGTTACCTGCACATTTTAATCTGTCCTTCCTTTTTCTGAAAGTGTCCCTCTCTAACACACACTGACTAAATACATATTTTCCAAGTGTAGCAACCAGTGTGTTCACTGTGTGTCAGGTGCTGCATGCAGGGCGCAAGTTTTAGCAATAACAGAATGGACAAGATCCCTGTTCTCGTGGGGCGTATGATCTAGTGGAAGAGAGGAGAGGACAATACTATCAAAGAAAGAAGGGACTTATAACAGTGCAAGTGTCGTAAAGGAAGCTTGGTAACTGGGAAATGGGAAGCTGATGGGGGTGATGGCCTTAATGGCGATATGGACTCCTATGAGGTGCTCACCACGTATTTGCTGAGTGAGGAAAGCACCCTGAACAGGTGCTTGTCCAGCCTCTGTTTGACCAGTCTGAGCTTGGGCTTCTCAGACCAGAACATCCGAAACCTTTTTAGTGGGCGAGATGGTTATGGGGAGGGCAATCTGTCAGGAGCCGGGATAGAAAGACCTGTGCCCTAGCCAATCTTCTCTGTATTTACTGGGAGAAGCAATGTCTATTTAGCTCATTCATTCTCTCTCTCTCTTTCTCTCTGAAGGTGGGGACTCAGTTTAAAAACAGCCTGAGCAGCCTTTTGGAAATCCTCATCTCTAAGGAACCTTCATACATCCGTTGCATCAAGCCCAATGAGAGGAAAGAACCCAGTGAGTCATGAATCGTTCTGAACACTGAGCTCAGGGAAATGAAGCTGGGGGGAAAGCCAAGATGACAGTGGGTTAAGATGCTAAAAAAAAAAAAGAAAAAGAAAAAGAAATAAAAGAGCCCAACACACCCTATAGCCTTGCTTCTTGTCCTTTGTATGTGAATCCATTTTTAAATAATAGAAGGGAAATGAAGAGAGACGGAGAGTTCTTTTGGTGGTCCCAAATGAGCATTGCTCAGAGCCTGGCCCATTTCAGGAGCAAGCCAGCTGAGCCAGACAGATGTCAGAGGGAGCAGTGTTGCTTCCCTCCAGCCAAGGAACTATCTTTCAAGATGAACTATGACTTGGGTATCTTCCAAGCTCATGCCATGGTCAGTATACTGTTGTATAAAAGCCAGGCAGGAAAAGCAAATAAGTGAAGCAGACTGGGTATAAGGCAGTAGGGAGTGGAGGGGACTGTGACAAACAGCAAAGGGTACATCATGTCCAAAGCGGCAGCCCTATTCCCTTCCAATCAGTTGTTCTCATGTGGAACTCCCATGTAGCCCAGAAGGCCAGATATCATTTTTCTTTTTTAGAGAATCCAGAAATCCAGATTTTCTTATAAAATTCCCCCTTTAACACATGTGTGCATGCGTGCGCACACACACACACACACACACACACACAATTAGGACCTGACAAAATATGTCTGTGGCCAGACTCAGGCCAGGATGGTCAGCTTGTAGCCTATGGTCTTTCTCAGTTGAAACAAAGCTATCAAGTCATTTACGGTCACTCTCCCTTCTGTATTTCCAAAGGCAAGTTTGACGACTTGCTCATAAGGCATCAGATCAAGTACCTGGGGCTGATGGAGCACTTGCGGGTGAGACGGGCGGGCTTTGCATACCGGCGGAAATACGAGCATTTCTTGCAAAGGTAACACTTGTTTTGTTGATCCTACACCAGTACAGGATCAAAAACCTACTGTGTGGGGAGTCTCTGGGTGTGGCGATGAGTAAAAGGCCATCCCCCAGGGAGCTCCGTTGGGTTCTTCTGTAACTGAGATGAACACGAACATTTTGGAGACTAGGAAGCTGACTCAGGTTAGTTACCTCCTTCCCATCGTTTCCCTAAACGTGTGACTTCTTGGAGGCAGGAAGGTCAAGGCTGATGCATCGACGTACCACTAGGGGTGCAGACATGGGCAGTGTACCCTTTGAGTCTGTGCACAGTTGGGGAAGACCTGCCCCATGGGGATTGTAGGTGCTGGTTTAGTGCCATCAGTCTGGCAGTGATCCTCGCAGCCTCCTAAGCTCTCCCGCGAAGCAAGTGTAGTGGTGGGAACGTGGGCGGTGAAACCACACAAACCTCGGTGGGACTCCCCATCCTTTCTCTTCTAGCTCTGACCTATTTCCTTATGGGTAACATAGAGATTAAATTGTCTGCTTTCAGGGAGTTCATCAGGACTTAATGACATAATCCCACCACCCCCCAAATTGTGCACTAATACTTCATTGGTGAGGGGCTGCGTGTGAATTTGTGCTACCAAAAAAAAAAAAAAAAAAAATTAACACAATCTCACGCTCTCAAGGGAAGCATAATGGCATAATGGTTACTTCTGTAGCTGGGCATGGTTAAATATTGGCAGTTTCGCATTTCCACCTAACTACTAGGTTTCTTTTGAACTACAGCTTTATAAAAGTCATGTCCATGAGCTTACATTTTTCATCTGATTTCTTATATTCCGCAACTTATATCAAGGTTCTGCCTTTTGAAACTTGAGCATTTCCCAGTGGGTCTTATTTTTAGCCCCTGCTTTAGTGATCTCAGATCTTTCTTTACCAAGGAGCATGCTGGTTTTTCTTCCATGAGTCTCATGTCTTGGTAAGTGCTATCTGCTTATACGTACTTATTAAGTAATAATCTATTTCCTCACTGTTATTTTTATTTAACTCTTAGTTAACCTACAGTGCAATACTGGTTTCTGGAGTTGAATTCAGTGATCCATCACTTACAGACAACACCCAGTGCTTATCATAACAAAGGCCCTCCTTAATCCCCATCCCTCGTCTAGCCCATCCCCCACCCACAACCCTCTATCAGCTCTCAGTTCTCAGTCACCAAGGATCTCTTATGGCCTGTTTCCTTCTCTCCTTTTCTCCCCTCTGTTTATCTGTTTTCTTTCTTAAATTACACATGTGAGTGAGGTCCTATGGTATTTGTCTTTCTCTGACTGACTTATCTCGTTTAGCACAATACCCTCTAGTTCTATCCACATCCTTGGAAAAGGCAAGATTTCCTTCTTTTTGATGGCTGCGTAGTATTCCATTGTATGTATATACCACATCTTCTTTATTCACTCATCTGTCGATGGGCATTGGGGCTCTTTCCACAGTTTGGCTATTGTGGACATTGCTGTTATAAACATTGGGGTGCACGTGCCCCTTCGAATCTGTACTTTTGTCTTCTTTGGGAAAATACCTAGTAGTGCAATTGCTGGATCATAGTGTAGTTCTATTTTTAGCTTTTTGAGGAAGCTTCATACTGTTCTCCAGCCTCGTTGTTATGTTAAATGATTTATATTCCTGCTGATACCCTTTACCTATAACCCCCTTATATCCTTACCACTTTTGCCCCAGCCCTAAGCAACCACTCACCTGCTTCCTGTCTCTATAGATTTCCCTATTCTGGAAGTTTCCTACGCATGGAGTCCTATAGCACGTGGCCTTTCGTGACTGGTTTCTGTCACTTTGCCCAGTGTTTTCAAGGTTCATCCCTGTGGTAGCACATGTCAGTATGTCATCCCTTTTTAGGGCCAAATCATGTTCCATTTGTTGTGCGGAGAGACCCATCAGTTGGTGGGTACTTGGATTGTTTCCATTCGGGGCTATTAGGAATAAGGCTGCTAGGAACACACATGTTCAGGTTTTTATGTGGATGGGTGTTTTATGTTGGGGAGCTGTATACCCAGGAGTAGGTTACTAGGTCATAGGATAACTCAGCGTTTAATTGTTTGAGGAACTACCAGCCTATTTGCCTTTTTTTCCCCCTAACATACCTCCTTTGCATGTCATTTTTGCTTGTCAGCTACTAGTTGTTCATTTTTTCACTTGTTCCTTTTTCTGAATCTGACTTCTGATGGAGACGGCCAGAATCAGCCGCTGCTGCCTGCCCAACCTGTGCATATTGTGTTCTCATTTTTCTGCAGTTTTGCACTTCGTACAGCTTTGTTGCTACTTTTTTGTCATCTGAGGCTCGTTTACTCTACTGGTGAATGCTAGCGAGGTGGAAACTGGGCAGGCTGGAAGACCAGCCAGGAGGGCTGGCATGGCTGCAGGTGGGCGGCCCCAGGGGAGGGGCTGGAGCCCCTGGGAGGGGGCACCCTGCGTGGCACCGCTTCCCTTGACCAGGAAACAACTGCATCTCAGAGTTGAAAAGAACAGAATTCCCAGTCCCTCTGCCTGTGGATGTTGAAGATCTCTCCCCATTCGCCCTTGTCTGGCCGCCGCATGTCTGGACAGCTTTGATGGCGTGTGCTAGTGGACTGGACAGTTGTGTCCCTACTGCATTACCTGGGGGAGGCATGCCCCTGCACCTTGGTGTGTGTGCCTGGACCAAGAGAGGTCATCGGGGAGGAACAGAGGACACTTAATGTCTTAGTTTTGGGCTTGTGTAATAAAGCACCATAGACTGGGTGTTATAAACAACGGAAAAGTACCTTTCATGGTTTTGGAGTCTAGAAAGCTGGGAACAAGATACCAGCATGGTCGTGTTCTGGGAAGAACCCCCTCTGGATTGCACACAGACCGCCCTTCTCGTGGGTCCTCACGTGATGGGAAGAGAGTGAGAGAACTCTTTGGGGTCTCTCTTAGAAGGGCGATGACCCCATTCATGGGGGCTTCAGCCTCACAACCTCGTCAGCTCCCAGAGGACCCTCACCACCTAATACATGGTGGCTTAGGATTTCAGCCTGGGAGTGTAGGATGAGAGGAGAACATAGACATTTACTCCATGGCAATGCCCTTAATGACTTTTTCATGAAATGTAGTTCTGGGAAAATCAGCATGTTTCTAACAGTTTAAAATGTGATTTTTATGGGGCACCTGGATGGCTCAGTTGGTTAAAGTGACTGCTTTCAGCTCAGATCATGGTCCCAGAGTCCCAGGATCAAGGTTCCCGGATCCATGGGGAGTCTGCTTCTCCCTCTGACCTTCCCCACTCTCATGCTCTCTTTCTCTCTCAAATAAATAAAGTCTTTTTTAAAAAGTGATTTTAAAATAAAATGAACCATGTCACAGTATTAAGGGTAAGAAGCACAGCAGGAACAGTGTAGCTAACATTTTTTGAGGTCTTGGACTGAGCCCAGTACTCTCCACGGCTTATCTCATGTCGACCTCGTGATGGGCCCACGAGGAAGGTCGTGTCCCTTGTTCCCGTTGCAGAGGTGAGGAGGCAAAGTGACTTGCTCAGCTCCTGAGCTGCACTTGAACCCAGTTTCTATAGCTGCAAGTCCACAGGCACGTGGATTTCTGCATTCTCTTATTTCAAAACGTTGCAGACCGCATGGTTCTTTTTACAGGGACTGCATCCTCGCTATGTATGCTGAAATCAGGATCTGAAGTCATCTCTGGGCCCACGTCCCTCATTACTTACCAGGCGTGGGCCCTTTTCTTCGTGTGCTGACTTATGTTTATTTTGTCCCTTCGTTCATCAGCAGACGGACATTTGGGTTGTCTCTGATGAATAATGACACGGTGACGCTGTGAACATTCTTGCATAAGCTCAGGTGTGGGCACAGGATTTCACGTCCCTGCATAGAGTGTGTGGAGTGGAATGGGGTTTCTCGGGCCAAGTGTCTGATGATGTCAGGTTCTATGAAGACAGGCCAGATCCAGCCTACTGAAATAGTTTCTCCCTTTTATCCTTCTTGCCAAGTGTCTATTGCTGAATTCGAGGAAGTCGGTGTGATGGGTCTGCTAGATTGTGCTGAGTGACTGGCATGCCACAGCTGAGCCAAGTGGGCCCCTGGCAGGGGGTGGGGGGCAAGTGTCCGGGCCAAGGGCTTTCTGGAAGGGCCTCTCCTCTCCCCAGGTACAAGTCCCTGTGCCCGGACACCTGGCCACACTGGCACGGGCCTCCAGCAGAGGGTGTGGAACGGCTGATCCAGTACATGGGCTACACACCAGAGGAGTACAAGTTAGGGAGGTAAGTGGCTAGGAAATCCCCAGTCAAAGGTTCTGTGCATTCTTCTGTATGCATCAAGAACCGGGAGATGAATTTTTAAAGGAGTCCATGTAGATTTACAAGCAGATCCTCCCGTCCACTCGATTTAAATGCAGCTCTGTAAAGAAGGAAAAAACCTCCTGCTCTCAGTACTTTGCTCACCCCGAGTACATTCCACAATACCTCTGAGAGTGGTGGGGTATCCTGCACTCAACTCAGTTCTGACACTGTCTACCCGAGGTAGTGTTAGATGCCCAAGATAAGGACTCAGTCTGTCCCCCCCTTCAGATGCCAGTTCTAAGTCCGCATTGTCACCTGTGCATCTGACGACCGACTGGACATCTATTAGAGGTTCCTGGGACCCTCTCTTTGGGTTCAAGTGATTTGCTAGAGGGGCTCACAGAACTCAGAGTGACTGGATCCCCGGCTTATTACACAAGGATAGAACTCGGGAATGGTCAGATGGTTGAGATGCATAGGGTAGGGTATAGGGGAAAAGCATAGAGCTTCCACGCCCTCTCCAGGCACACCCAGATCATCAAACCACGTCCTTTTTGGAGTCTTACGGAAGCCCCTTTACACAGCCATGATTGATAAAACCACTGGCCGTTGGTCATCATCCCTTCAACCCCTGGCCCCTCTCCCCAGGTAGGAGGTGGGGCTGAAAGTTCTGAGATTCTCATCTCAAGATTGGTTCCCCTGGCAACCAGCCCCCATCCTTAGGTTATCCAAGAAACTTGGCGAACATCACCTCCTTAGCATAAACTCAGGTGTGGTGTGGCTGGAGGGATCTGCCGCAGATAGCAAGACATCCACTTCACTGTTATCACTTTGAAACTATCTCAGGGACAAAGTCCAAATATTATAACCAAAGATGCCCCTACTGCCCTAATTATAAGGGTTTGGGGATCTAGCTATGGCACTAGAATGGGACCAAGACCAAATATATATTTCTAATTATAAACCACAGTATTGCAAGCTCCAGGTGGTTGGAAGGGTGTTGGAGGAGATGAAGCTAGAAGGGAGACCTGCGTTCTAAACCTGACCCAGGGCTGGGTTGCACCTCTTTGCCTGCAAAATGAGTTTGCCTTGTCTTTTTTATTGTTCAAATGCACGCAGGACCTCTCAGAGGGGGTATTAGGACTTACGTGAAGTGAAAGATCCCATGGCATCCCAGAAGGTGTTCTAGAACTCCGAGCACATTGCTGTAGTGGTTGTCGTCCAGGAGCAGGAGACCTTTCATACACGATGATAGCACCGAGGCAGACTCAGGGTGGGCGGGAGGGGGGGGGTGTGAACCGGGAAGATTTAGTTTTATCCTGTTAGTCATTTTGGTCAGGGTTGATGTGGTGGTAAGGACCAGTGCCTAAGGATGTAGACAGGCATTCCCCGGCTACAGATAATTTCTGCCATGGAATGCATCAATGGACTTTGCCCTCCCACTCCTAACTCCCACTTGGATATAGCCCTCTGTGGCCACCCTGGTCCCTCTCCAGCCTTATGCTTCTGTCTTGGGCCCTGCTTCAAGAACTACAGTTCCAAGCCAGATCCCTGAGAATGGGGTTAGCGCATCCTGAGGGAGGCAGACCGTGGAGGTAGGTCATAGGTGGTCTCTGTCCCTCTTCCATGATCTGGGATGGGGACGTGGGATCACGTGGACTGAGGCACTGCTGCCCCCTTGTGGCTTCCCTGGGAAGTTTCCCTCACAGGGTGGGTAAGGCATGCCGGAAGTGATGGACATTGATCATTGATCTTTGCTGGTTGATGGGATCTTTTACACTTAGACTCCTATTCCTTGTCATCGATTTTTCAAAATCCAGGGAGGTGACTTCAGGGTTAAATGGTGTCATAGTTTCCTGAGGCTGGATGACAAAGGCCTGTAGACTGGCTGGCTTAAAATAACAGGAAAAGTACACTTTCATGGTTAGTTCTCAAGGTTCCAAGTCCAACATCAAGGTGTGGGTGGGCTCTGCGGGAGACTCCTTCCTTGACTCTTCCAGCTTCTGCTGGCTCCTGACATTCTGTGGCTTGTGGTCCCGTCCCTCCAGCCTCTGCTTGTCTTCACATAAACTTCCCTCTGTGTGTGTGTCCTTTTCTGTCTCTTACAGGCACACACACACTGGATTTAGGTCACACCTAATTCCGTACACTCTCCTCTCAGTCCCTACCTTGATGACCCTATTTCCCAATAAGATCACATCATGAGGTTCTAGAGGAGGGGACACTGTGGAAGCCAAGGCAGCTGGTAGCCGACCAAATTAATCATCACAACAATCTCTCTTTTCACTTCTAGAACCAAAATCTTCATTCGTTTCCCCAGAACTCTGTTTGCTACCGAAGATGCCTTTGAATTCAGTAAACATCAATTAGGTACGATTTTCTCTGTCCTGACTGCATCATAATGTGAAATGAACCAGCTTAGTGTGGTTCAAAAACAGCGTTTTTGAAAGAGTGTCAGAAGTGTTGACTTTGGAAACCCAGAACAAGATACAGGGCTATATGATAAGATACATGTAGATGTATGCCCAGAACAAGATACAGGGCTATATGATAAGATACATGTAGATGTATCATATACATGTATATGATAAGATACATGTAATGTGTGTTTGGAGGGCAGTCACAGGTGCACACGGACACTTAAACCCTGGATTGCTGTCCCAGTTCTCGATAAGCCCCAACTCTTTTGCCACACCAGGGGCTAAGCCTCCAGTGAATCGTTGAAAACTTCATTCATGCCAGTATCTGATGTTGGAAGATGTTGCTTCCAAGCCCGCAGCCGGGGTGGGGTGTGTGAACTGGGAGAGAGGAAAGTTACCGGGTGGGGGCGGGGGAGGGCAAAATTTTTCTGAAACTACTGGAGTGGGGTGGGGCATCTCCCTTGAAATCTCGAGTGGTCTGTTGAGTCATCTGAGTGCTTGCTGCATATTAATTCCCTGGCACTTGGGACCTCGGTGTGTTCTTAGAACAAACCTATGTGGCCATATTATCTCCACTTTCATTCCGGGAAACTGAGGTCTAAGATGTCAGTAACTTGCTGAAGGCTGCATGGCTTGTAAGCAGCAGAGCTGGGATTTGAACATGGGTCTCTCTAGCTTCGTGATCTGGGCTTGTCACCACTGTGCTTGCTGATCTCATTTTTATTTCTACTTATTTATTTATTTGATCTCACAGCAGCACGCCTTGATCCTGGGACCTGGGATGGGGCTGGTGCTGGCTGCAGGTGGGGCAGAGGGGCCTCCGTCAGTTTCTAAACAGCCTCTGGGGGGACAGGATGACTCTGGTCTGCAGGGGTGGGGCGTGGTATTGAGGCTGCCTCTGACCTCCCCTCTGAAGAGCACAACTACACAGTCACACAGCTGAAAGCTGTTTCACCAACCCTTTTATTTTCAGTTGCGAGGATCCAAGCCACATACAAAGCCTGCCTAGAAAGGAGAGTATATGTGAAAAAAAGACAGGCAGGTAAGAATGAAACAGAAGCTTTCCCGTTTGCAATGAGCCAGAGCTCTGCTCCATCTCTCTGACCTGGGCAGCATCTGGAGGCAGAGGCTCTGTTAGGGCTTTGCTCCCCCTGCCCGTCCGTCCTTAAAAATGGCTTGTTTTTATTCTACGAACGGCCTTTCTAACATAGTGACCCGTTTGGGTCCCACAAACATGGCTTATTTGGTCCCCAGCACGTGCGCTTTTAAAGAATCATTTTTTATTTTTATTTTTAAAGATTTTATTTATTCATTCAATAGCACAAGCAGGAGGAGTGCCAGGCAGAGGGAGAGGGAGAAGTGGGCTCTCTGCTGAGCAGAGATGTGGGGCTCGATCCCAGCATCCCGGGATCATGACCTGAGTCGAAGGCAGACAATTAATCGGCAAAGCCACCCAGGTGCCCAAAGAATAATTTTTTTGAAAAGATACTCACCCTGGGAGTATCCAGGAACCTGTCCCCTGTGGCTCTCCCGTCCCTTCTTGACCCATACCTGCATCCCTCTCCTAAATTTTGCCTTTATTCTTCCCTTGCTTTTCTGGATAGCTTTACCATCATCATGTAGTGGTGGATGCATCACTAAACGATATAGTTAGTGGCTGGCATGTTTTGAAGTTCATAAAATTATACCATTTGTATTTTTAGGGACATTTTTGTTCCTGAAATTCAACCAGCCAGCGCTATGTAGATTTGGTCATTTATTTTCATAGCTGCATAAGATGACATGAAATCAAATGTTGGCAAACTTTTTCTTCAAGGCCAGGTGGTCCTTTAGACTTGTGGGTCATCTGGTCCTGGTCACGGCTACTCAGTTCTGACATTGCAGCAGGAAGGTATTTTGGCAATACATAAATAAATGCGCATAGCCCTGTGGCAATAAAGCTTTATTTACAAAAGCAGATGTCCAGCCAGAGGGCTGTAGTTTGCAGACCCCTGTGCTGTACCAGCATACCACAGTCCAGCTGTTCTGTGGATAGTCCTTTGTTTTTGGAACAGAAATAGTGCTGCTATGAGGAATAAAAGCATTTTTTAAAAAAGCTTTATTCATGCGTTTGAGACAGGGAGAATCTCAAGCAGACTCTGTGCTGAGCACAGAGCCTGACTCAGGGCTCAATCCCACGACCCATGAGATCATGGCCTGAGCTGAAACCAAGGGTCAGACACTTAATCAACTGGGCCATCCAGGTGCCCCAGAAAACATTTTTTTAAAATCAGAATACTGAACAAAATATGAAAAGCATTTAAAAATTGGGAAACAAGCCAGAAATCTCTGTGTCCCAATTGATGTATCTCAATTTTTAAGCATGGATAACTAAAGCACACACTAGATGAGACCAGCCAAACGCAGCCCCACGACTGATGTGCACCCCTCAAGACCTGGGGAAACTGACCCCCTCAATGCAATTTCGGGGCTCTCCTTGAAGCCTCCCATATGGCTGGAGCTGCTCGGTCGTCCTGGTTCAGTGGCCTGAGCACCCTCAGATAGAAACTGGCGACACTCCACAACTTTCCATCTTGGGGGTCGGGGGGTGGGGCTGGCCCAGGGCAGAGGTGGGCATCCAGATGTTTGGTGGAGGGGGTGAGCGGTTCTGAGGGGGGAAAAAAAAAGCCTTTTGTATTTAAACTTGATTGTGCTCGCCTTCTAATGCCAGCAGTGAACTCTTTCAGCCATCAGACTGGAGGCGCACTGGCGTGGGGCCCTGGCTCGGAAGGCGGCCAGTAGGAGAAGGTGGGCTGTGCGGACCGTAAGGAAGTGAGTTCTCTCCAGAAGGTGACCATGGGTCTTGGTTGAATTCTTGGGCTTTGTGCAGAAAACTGAGCTTCCCCCCAGAATGCCAGGCCTTAGGGATTCAGCTCCACTTCTTTCCTCCAAGCTCCCAATCTGACAGTGATCACAATCCACTTGTTAGTTTCACTTGCTAGTTAGTTTCTCTCAGTTGTTAGTTTCACTTCCTTGTTAGTTTCTCTCAGTTCAAAAGCCACTAGGGTCAGCTGCCTTCTGGTGTCAGTTGATGTCCACAACTAATTCACACTGCTCAGGACAAAACCAAAAATGGTGTGGGTGAAACAGAATGTGTCTCTGGGGCAGACCTGACCTGTGGGCTATGTGACTGTCACTTTCCTTGGCGACCAAGGCAATCTCTGCCATTTTGGCCTCCTTTGAAATCAAACAGGTGGAGAGAGTCTCAGCACAGAAATCGGCCAGAAAGCTAACAAAACGCTTGCCTCTTTAGGTTCATAAAGGGATTCATCAACCGAAACAAAGCCCCCTGCCCGGACAACGAGGAGTTTATCGTGTTCGTGCGGAAGAATTACATCTTGAAACTTCGGTATCATGTCCCAAAGAATGTCTTGGACAAGAGCTGGCTGAGGCCTCCTGGCATCTTGGAAAATGTGAGGACCGAATGGGGACTCCTGTTTGTTGCAAGTGACTCCGGCACTGATGGGCTAAGCTTTTGTTGTCTTTGTGCACCCTCCTTGGCTGGAAAGGGTCGCCTTAGCAAAGCACTTCTTTTTGCAAGGCTTTTACGCAAGAAATGTCACTCCTCCAAATTCATACTCTAAAGCCAACAGAGGTCTGTTTGCACAGAGCTCTTGTGGATAGTTCCTATCCTATTATAGCCTTCCCAATAACTTCTAATAACTGTTACGGGGGAAAGTATTTCTCAAAAGTGGGTCCTGAGACCCTCTGTCTAGAGCACAATGGGGGACACTGTAAGATCCTGGGTCCTAGCCTGGGTCTACTGAGCATCTCCGAGAGTCCTTTTCTCTTCTGCCAGGTCCTTAGATGACTCAAACACATTCAAATTTAAGAACCAGTAGTTTGGGGCATCTGGGTGGCTCAGCCATTAAGCATCTACCTTCGGCGCAGGTCATAATCCCGGGGTCCTGGGATGGAGCCCCACTTCAGGCTCCCTGCTCAGCGGAGAGTGTGCTTTTCCCTCTCCCACTCTTCTGGCTTGTATTCCCTCTCTCACTGTCTCTGTCAAATAAATAAATAAAATCTTCAAAGAAAAAAAAAAACAACCAGTAGCTTAGCAAGAGTGAAAAAGTAGTGCAAGATTGGCAAATGAGCTGCTTTCTTGGAGTTTAAAATACTAATGCTGTACTTATTTTTAATAAAGATTTTTATTTATTTGACAAAGAGCACAAGCATAGGGAGTGGCAGGCAGAGGGAGAGGGAGAAGCAGGCTTTCCACCATAGGGAACCCGACGCGGGGCTCAATCCCAGGACCCTGAACCGAAGGCAGCCACCACTCAACCGACTGAGCCACCAAGGCCTCCCTACTGCTATACTTTACATGAGACTGGATTCAACTGTGCTTTCAAAGCATCTGTCTTGGTGGCCACAGCCCAAGAACAGGGTGTGAGCGGGGTGGGTGAGACAGATGTGTTCTCCACACAGGCGTCCGACATGCTCAGGAAAATGTGTACAAGGAACCTGGTCCGGAAGTACTGTTGCGGGATCACAGCGGAGAGGAAAGCACTGGTAGGGGCTGGGGGGTGGGTGGGGTGGGAGCATGGGCAGGTGACCGGGTTGGGGAGGGGCTAGGGCTGGCGCCTGCCCGCCATCTCATCTGGGAGCCTAGGGGCACACTGGGCCTGTGCCTCATACGTGTGTTGAGTATTAAACACACCTAGGCCACTTGAGGCAGAGCCCTGGTTCAAGGGCAGCTGTTATGAGTAATGTGGCTCATCATGTTGCCATGGGAACCTGACCCAGATAGTCCCCTAAGCTGCTCAGAATGCAGGACCCCTTCTCTGCTGCAGAGAAGTTCATGATTACCCACAGGTCAGCGGACTTTTTCTGTAAAGCCCTAGAGGGTAACATCTTGGAGTCTGCAGGACCCATGAGTGCTTTTCCAGTCAGTCTACCCTGCTGGCACAGCATGAAAGGATGGCAGAGCCATGCTGCTAAAACACACAAACCCCCCACTCCCAAAAAGTTAAAAAATTAGGCAGCAGGCTGGGTTTGGCCCTTGGGTTGTAGTTTGCGGATCTCGGATCTAGGTGGAAGGACCTGCTCTCTGAAATTCTGAAAATCCCACTTCTAGGGAGAGAATGCATGAGACTGGCCTTAGGTGGCCATTCCAGTCTCTGCCAGTATAATTTTTAGGGCATTTTGGCCAAAGCCTGGAATGTGTTGTGATTTCTGTGCCAAAGGAGGCCGAGGCTCCTACAGCTTATCAAGGAAAGTAAGCCATCCCAGGGACCTAAGGAGCCTCTGTCGCAAGGATCTTTGAGGCTACTACTTTGTCCTTCCAATTCTGTATCACCAGATGCAGCAAAAGGTGGTTATGAGTGAACTCTTCAGGGGAAAGAAAGAAGGTTATGCAGAAGTCCTAAGCCAGCCCTTTGCCGACAGCCGGATCGGTAAGTACGTTTTTCCATCTGTGCACTCGCTTCTCCTATTTTAAGGCTCGAAAGAAGATGCCTGACTCTGTAGCATGTCCTAACCACAGCTGAGGTCCTGGTCACAGAGGGGCATAAACCCAGCGGATACCAGTGGCTTTGGTACGAAGATGGTATTTGGTGATGATTTGCTGTGTTCTGGTTCCCTCCCCAGATGAAGGAGACATTAATCCCAAAGTGCTTCAACTCATTAGCAATGAGAAAATCCAGGTATGGAAACGTGGGTCCCTGGGTCTGGCAGGATTCCCTCAACGGGATCTGTTTTCTGTATGAAGTGTCTGGAAAACCTGTTGAAATGCAGGGGTGTGTGTGAGTGGGCTGGGCTCTCCACCGTTATGCTCTGGGCATTAATGAAATTGTGGGGCCCATGTGACCTCTAGGTATCTGGTCCTTATGTCATCCTAGAAACTGGGTTTGGTTTTCTTTCCTTTTAAAAAGATTTTGAGAGAACATGAGCACGAGCATGGGGTAGTGGGAGAGGGAGAAGCAGACTCCCCGCCCAACAGGGAGCCCAGTGTGGGACTCGATCCCAGGACCCTAGGATCATGACCTGAGCCGAAGGCAGACACTCAACTGGTTAAGTCACCCAGGTGCCCCATGGGTTTGGTTTCTGTGAAACTGAGTGCAGTGCAGCCACGAACTTCATCACTGAACATCTCCTATTAGAAGCAATATGGCAGGGTGTCAGCATGGACATCGTGGTAACTTAGCTGTGTGCCATCTGGGCAGGTTCTGGAAGTTCTTGCCACCTCTGTCCTTCTGAGTGGGGATGGTGCGGATAGTGAGAGGCCGAAGGAGTCAATGGTGGGAAACACTGTGTGGTAATACCAGTCTGTGTGAGTCTTTCTCTCTCTGAGTGCTTCAAGTAACTGGTCTTAGCACAGTCTGGAGGAATAAGGAACTCTGTCCCCTGCCCTGTCCTCCTACGGAGTCACCTTGCCTTCCTTGCAGTATGGTATCCCGGTCATCAAGTATGACAGGAAAGGCTTCAAGGCCCGGCCGCGCCAACTCCTCCTGACTCAGAAGGCAGCTTATGTGGTGGAGCTTGCCAAAATCAAGCAGAAAATAGAATACTCAGTCCTCAGAGGTAAGAAGCCAGCCGTCTTCAGACCGTTCCCTGGATTGACTTAGCTCCCCAGGCGGAGGGGAACGGGACGGGGACACACCAGTAAGGAAGACACCTTCTACTGGAAGACAGAAGTGTAGATTGCCCAGAAAGCTTGGGGCTGGCTGCCCGGGCCTGGCCTGTGTGTTTTTTTCTGGCATAAATGTCAGCGGCCGCCCCTTCCCCCAAGTATCCAGGTTGGACGACAGTCACCTTCTCCGAGGACCTGTGTTGTAGCCCGAGCGCAGCCCTTCACAGCCTCCTAGCAATGCTGACCACTGGGGTGTGCCCTTCACCCTCTGAGGCCCAGCAAGGAGGGAAAGAGGGTGGGGTGGGGGTGCCCCCAGGTACACCGCTTCTTTTTTCTGCGTGAATGTCAAGTTGTCCAGTTCCAGGTCGCTCACTCAGGAGTCTGTCCTCAGGTGTCTCTACTAGTAGCCTCAGTGATGGCATCTTGGTCATTCACGTCTCACCAGAGGACCACAAGCAAAAGGTAAGCGACAGCCACCGGTGTCTGCCAGGGGAGAAAGACCCTGCCACGCTGAGCTACCCACCGGGAAGCCTCTGTAGGGAAGCGTACTTTTCTTTGAAGCCACTGCTTCTGAAACCACCATATCCTCTCCACCTCAGGGCGATGCCATCTTACAGTGTGAGCACGTTTTTGAAGCGGTCACCAAGCTTGTCATGCTGGCAAAGAGGGGGAACGTTGTGAATGTCGTTCAGGGAAGGTAGGTGTTTCTTCAGTCCCCTGTTCTCCAAGGCGACTGGGGGCTGATGGCCCGGTTCTCCAAGGAGGGCCTTCCGTCCCTGGGGGAAGCTGTCAGCCAGTGAAAGGTGGACCTCTGGGCCAGGACAGGTGACAGCTGCACCTTCCCCTGCTTGAGGCCTGTTGTCTGAGCACCATGGACCACAGCCTGGCAGGCTGCTTACCATGGATGAGCAGCCAGGGAGAACATTTCTTTAGGGCATAGAGAAAAAATATTTGGCACAGAGGGTGCTCTTACCCGAGTCTTTCTCAAGTCTGAAGGCGCCACCATGTTTTCTGTTACACGGGCACAAGGTGGTTGAGCAGCAGGCCCGTGTCAGCAGGCTGGTCAGGGACAGTGTGGGGGTCCCCGAGGCTGAATCTCGGAGACTCCCAGATCTCCTACAGGCAGCCTGCACCCCTCCACCCCCCATTGCTGCTGCTCTTAGTGGGTCTCAAGCCCCTGTAGGCTGATGGGCAAATTCCTCCGTGCAAGAGGGAGAGAGAGTGGGGAGCACTTCCCCAACAGGAGCCCTGGCCACCCCGTGACGGGCCCCCTGAAGAACTAAACATGCTAAGTTGATCTGGAAATAGTCACAGAAACAAGGGGTAGGTTTCCTGGTTGTGGCAATGGTTGTCTTTTGAGGACTCAAATATGCAGTAAAACTCTGTAATAATACAAATGGGAATTTGATCTCGAAGCTCCCCATAAGTGAATTTCCTGAACGTCAGTGATTGATTACTTGGTGTGTTTTCAGTTTACAGTTTTATATCAGCCCTGGAAAAAAAGGCACGATCGTTTTTGATACAGGGCCAGAAGAACAAATCTATAAAGATAAAAATGGCCAGTTAACTGTGGTGAGTGGCTGTGGTGGGAGGTGAGTTTTACCTGAGAACGCAGATTAAAATGTGGCCATTTTTAGCCCTCCTCTTGATTTTTCATGTCTCCCTCTATTCCTGATTCTACATCAAAACAGGTGGTACTGATGCCCGAGGCACACATTCACACAGGGAACGAAAGGGTTTGAAGAAAGCAAGCTTACCTCCCATTTCTAGTTGTTAGTGAACAGGATGGTGATGTTAAGTCCTTCTCAGTTTTAAACGTCGAAGGCAACTTTTCACTGGAGGGCGAAGGCTGAGGCTTTGTGGTGTCTCCCGACTTGGGCTCTCCTGGCAAGCTTCTAGAAATACCCATGCCAGAGTCTTGGCCCTGGACGCTGTGATGGGACTGGTGCGGGCTGTGGCCTGCTCTTTGCCATGGGAGCCATGTTGGGTCTGAAAAGCAGAGCTGACTGCTGTCTGAAGTCCAGGCTGGGTGCTCAGTGCTTAGTCTTCCCCATCAGTCTCAGGGTGCTAAGCTAGGCGTCCCCATAGCCTTCACTGGCAAGTAGTACACAGGGCTTAGTGTGATCCCATCTTGCTAGGAAATGACAGATTAAAACCTGAGGGGGCTGAATCTTTGTGAGGTATTTTGTAGGTGCACGCTGTATTCTCATCTGATACAAATATATGAGCCAAAAGTCTGTCAATAAATGGGGTGTCTCGTAAATACTTATATTTGCATCCCCACAACTTTAACTGTCTTTGTGGGGTAAGTCGTACCCAAAAGGCTTTCCTAAAATAACTGCCCCTGAACTCCTTCAGGGAGACGTTAAAAATCTCTAAAGTATCATTTCAGCCTTTTCAGCTTACATGCCGTCTTAGGGGTGTGACCTTTAAGGATTCGGCCTTGGGCATCCCCCCAGCTCCGGCGCCTGACTGGCTGGGGCTGAAGCTGCTAAGCAGCCTGTGAGTCCTTTTCTAAATGCCCTCTGTCTCAGCGGCAGGTGGGGTCGGCTTCAAAGCTCGTCCGCACTGCCACTGCCCACCGCTGGGGCGTGAAGGGTCTCTAACCTAACTGTGGGTGCTCTCCCGAGGTGTCGGTCCATGCCAAGTCCTCCTGACCGCTCCCGGGGCCGTCTCTGCTCCGGCTGAGGAAAGCACCCAGGAAGCAGGAGGCTGTCCAGGGAGCTACACCTTCAAGGAAACAGGTCCCCGAGGTTCCAGGCAGAGGAGCAGCTCTGAAGGAACTGAGTGGCATCCATCCACCTCCCAGTTCTCAATAGCCCTGGGGCACTAAAGGGAAAGGTGCTCTTCAGCGGCCCAACCTCAGGTCACCTGCACGGATGGGTTGCAGTGTCCCTACCAGGTCCTTCCCTCGATGGGCACTTGAAAGTGTCATTAAAGGGTGCAGCAGATCCTCTACCTTTGTCAAGCTGCCCCTGAGGGACCATGGAGGAGTATATATACACACATGGTCTGAGAGGGAGTCCTTGTAATTTGATAAAGCTGCGTGTTTTGAATTTTGCTTTAACTAAATGGAACTTAGGTGCTTTGGGTTCCAGATGGGGAGCCATAGCAGAAATGTCATGGCCTTATGTGTGTTTGTGTCTCCCCTGTCCCGGCCCCCCTCCCTCGTGTTAACACGGCAGCAACCCCAGTGGACTCACTCTGGTTTCCACCTAAGACTTCCAGCAGGGTCTCAGCGAACAGAACAGTGACCCCCGCCGGGCTCTCCCTGGCAACTTCAGGTGATAAAGCAGAATGAATGGAGGACAGAGGCCTTGCCCTCTTTGCTGTGAACCCCACCGCACTGCCAGGATTGTGCTGGGTGTTTCTGAAAAGACCCAGAAAACATTTAAACAGAAGCATTATGTAACTTTTATTTTACATGTCCACAAATGCTTGTACAACATACAGTGACTACTTCTAACGTTTATAGCATTTTTTTATAGCACAAAAAGGAAAGTCAGTGACACAGAGGCGTGCTACCGTCACACTGGGAGGAGCCCAGCTGCCGAGGAGGGCTGAGCTGCTGCCACGTGGGTCTCGAGCAGCTGCTTAGGTGAGGGGCAGGGGAGCCCACCTACCCAGAGTGTGGGGTCCCTGCACCTCGGCCAGGCTGCTCATCTGAGGGTTCAGGGTGGGGGCAACAAGAGGCTACTCCAGGATTGTCTTGGGCACAGCCCCCCGGTCACCACAAACAAGGCCACCTTTGAAAAAGCTGTTCTACTTCAATTGTAAGCTCTTACAGTGTAATAAAACTTAACTCTTTACCAAATTTCAGGCCAGTGTTTTACTTAGATGGTTCTTAAGTATAAATATGGGCCTCTGTTTGCCCCACATGCTAGCATAAAAATCAGTTCCTCATGGAATCCATTTGCTAACAGAGCTTGGACCAGCCAACACTTGCTGTCAGCTCCTGGCTATGCAAGCTAATGGTGTTCTCATTCACCGCGGAATGTTTCAGGAACCTGTTCTGATCTCAGGAAAGCAAAGACTCAAAATTACAAGTACAAAGTTAAGGACAAGTGTAAAGACTGCCAGAAACGTCAGCTCATACGGTGTAGAAGCACAAACGCATCCAATTGTTCCACAAACTTACTCCTCACAGAAAAAGTTAAAAATTCATATGATGGCTTTTCCATTCCTACATAAAACATCACAACTGACATTCACTTCAACTTTCTAAAAAAGTTCAACCCAAACGTCAGGGTTGGTGTTTAAAACTCAAACAGTATATAAAATATTTACGAAACAGTATTTAAGCCCCACCCCCCAGCACTTAATAAAACCCTAATGGCCTAATAGAAAGTTCCCCACACAACAGTTTAAAAGGCCTCGACCCCCATACATGATTTTTTAGGTTCAGTCAAGATTGTTTTAAAGTTTTATTGGAGGCTTTGTTGCTCAATACAAAATAAAGGCATACCACTGTCCCAAGAAGGGCAGTATGTACAAAGCCTAAGCTGTAAAAACCATTTCAAAATAGAAACTCGTTTTTTGGAATACACTGTGTCGAAGGCTGCCCATGTTAATACCTTTGGTATAAAACAGTAACATTTCCCTTGAAGAGTAGACAAATCCCATCCATCACCTAACACATGTTCACATCTCCTTTCAACTAGTCTACCTAGTCTAGTTGTGACCAGCCACATCAGTCACCACTCACTTCTGTCCCTTCACAGGCGCAGAGGCTGGGAGGTAGGTAACCGAGAACATCTGTCCTCCATAAGCACCACGCGAACAGCCGGGCTCCAGCGCAGGCCCCCTGCACTCCACACAAACACATTCCCATCTACAGTCGCACACGTCCCTTAAACACGAACATAAACACTTAACTGGACCCCAGAGGAGCTACACATCCTCCAACTCTCTCGCTGTGGCCACTCCACACTGTGTAAAACTCAGAGGCAAAGAAACAGAGGGGATCTCTGGGGGAGGGCTATGTACAGCAGGCGAGCTGCCCCGAGACTGCTGGTGTGAACGGGCTCCCTGCCTGGATGCCAGGCCGGGGGACAGAGGCCAGGCCATGTCCCCTTTCTAAGCAAAGGGCAGGACTTCTACTTGAGACAGGAAGCCCAGCTTAACAGGGAAGAAGGCCAAGGAGCCCATGATGTATGTGAGCTCCGTCCACAACCAGGCCATGCGGCCCTTGAGGACGGAGTTGGTCAACAAGGGGGACAAGCGGAAGGGGCAGGAGGTGGGGAAGGAGCCAGGAACAGAGCCGTGCATTTTTTGCCGGGGCCAGCTCTGCCCTTAGCCAGGTGTGTGGGGTCCTGACAGGCCTGCCCCTCCAACAGTGCTGGGAACTGAGAGCTATACTCGAACAGTCAGAGGCACGAAGCCCATCGGTCCTATCTTTGCCACAAACTGCAATCACCTGCCGGTACCACAGGGGCGAAACCCGAGGGCAGAACGGACTTTTAGCAGAGACCCAGAGACAGCCTGGTCTAATGCAGGGGAATGCAGCCAGCATGCCAGCCTGGAGGGTTCTGAAACAGGGAGCTCAGGGAAACCTGTGGTGGCCACCAACTGCAGGGCCCCTCTCAGAGCGGCCAGACTGAGCCCCGATGGAATGCCGCCCCAAAGCCCAAACAGGGAATCAGCACCCACCAAAATAAATACTGCAAACAAAATTGCTCATGTCCACTTCATACCCATTCATACTTTTCTCCGAGAGCTGAGAGCCTGGCTCCAAAGATTCTCAGATCCCCATGAAAGGGACACAGCTTGCTCGAGAACAGGGGTGCATTCACCTGGGGAGAGACAGTCACCCGGTCGAGAAGTATCAAAATAATCATCTGGCTTATTACAGAAACGGATCTCCGGACTGCAGGGAACACGGACGGTGCCCAGGAGTCCGCAGGAATCCAAGTGAAGAGCGGCGGGGGGAGGGAGGAGGAGGAGGGAGGAGGCAGGAAGCAGGAGGCAGGGACGGTCGGCCAGCTCACTGGTGCAGGTGGGCCCGGTCGTCTGGGCGCTTGATGTGGATCCGCCGCACACGCTCGATCCGCTCCCGCTCCCGCTCTTCGTCCTCATCCAGGTGGTGCGAGCGGCCCGCTGCCCCGCCGGTGGCCTCCAGGAGCGCATTGTCAGGTCCTCGGCCGTCCTGGGCCTCGTACAACAGAATATTGAGGGTCTCCTCATAAATCCGGGCCTCTGGGAACTCCACCTGCATTCCCACAACACGCAAGTCAGGTTTGTTAGCATCACACACTGCCCACCGCCGCTGCCACCTGCTACTTCCGGCAGAGTCACCAGCTCAGGCCCCTGGGATTCCTTCTGAGACCAGTTACTAGTTTTACGGTAGCTTTTATTTTCAATAGACAGTCCTTATGCATGGTGCTTACACAGGTAACAAAAAGGATACAGTGCATGTAAATATAGGATCGTACACCTCTACATTCCCACGCTTTTTTTTTTTTTTAAAGATTTTATTTATTGGGGTGCCTGGGTGGCTCAGTGGGTTAAGTGTCTGTCTTCAGTTCAGGTCATGATGTCAGGATCCTGGGATCGAGCCCCGCATCGGGCTCTCTGCTCAGCGGGGAACCTGCTTCCCCCTCTCTCTCTGCCTACTTGTAATCTCTCTCGCTCTGTCAAATAAATAAATAAAATCTTTAAAAAAATATTTATTTGACAGAGCGAGAGAGATCACAAGTAGGCAGAGAGGCAGGCGGGGAGAGGGGGAAGCAGGCTCCCTGCTGAGCAGAGAGCCCGATGCGGGGCTCGATCCCAGGACCCTGACATCATGACCTGAACAGAAGGCAGACACTTAACCCACTGAGCCACCCAGGCGCCCCATATTCCCACACTTTAAAATGCACAAAAGGTGGCCCATCACACACTCCTCTCACCTTTTGCTTTCCCCTAACTTGGTCTTCCTTGCTATGGAAGGCTTTCCCCAACAATGTAACAATGCAATTAACCAATTAGGTCATTTCCAACAGGTTTCTAATAACGATAGATCTGCACCCTTGGAGCTGCTCCACACCCATTTTTTTGAACACAGACCGGCTAAAAAGAACATGACCCCTCCTGCTTCGTAAAGCTCTGTGTCTGCCGCCTGCCCTTTGGGGTCAAGGCACTGGGAACTGGAGGAAGGCTGCCCAAGTAGGCCCCAGGCACCTGACTCAGAGTAGAGACTTTGCTTTCAATGGCAGGATTCTGAGGCTCCCAGAGAAATAGAGGCAGCACGCTCTCCTCTCTCCTTCCCACCAAGGCCACAAAACCAGGACAACGAGTGTGCAGTGGCTGAGGACTGAGAGTCGTAAATCGTGGTAGACGGGATCGGGGAAAGGCCAGGGTTTGGAATAACACCGACCCAGCGAAGAGTTTACTGCCCAGAGGGAGGTCAGTGCAGCCTGCAACCCCAGAATGAGCATGGGCACAGAGAACTCCAGGGGGGCACTGGAATCTCCCAACACCTAGAGAGTGTTCCCGGGTTTACTCTTTTTTCTTTTCTCTATTCTCTTGCACACCCACTCCCCCAAAATCCTGTGGCAGCAACGGCCAGAGCTCGGTGGAGTCAAAACTCTGAAGGGAACATTCCTTTCTGATGAGGACATCTGTGGTCTCATCAGGGTGGAGCGGATCCCTTATGTTTTTGTCTCTCTTCTTCAGGCCACTGGGCTCGGGCACAAGTCAAGCCACAGGTATTGCGTGGCAGATCGGGGACCTGAAGCCTGCCTTCTGGCCAGATAACTGAAAAGGGGAGGCCCAGGGAAGCAGCAAGCACCAAAAGACAGCAAAGGACGGGTGCTTTGGAACAGCGGCCTCTTGAACTCCTGGCCTTGAGCTCAGCTGCCAACCTGTCCCTCAACAACCCACGCAGAACTAAACCATAAGATAGAGGGCTGCCCCGGACACAGACCCGCCCACAGTGCAGCCCCGATGTCAAGGCTTTGAAACCTGGGCTGTCACTGGCACTGTGACCCATGACTGGTTGGAACTTGTGGCCTGAACCCAGCTGGGTCAGCTGCATGCTACAACAAAACAAAACAAAAAAACCAACATCCTCATTAGGATTTAAACAGGACCTAGAGCCCTATAACATTCAGAATATCCAGGATAGAATTCCAAAGTTCCTGGCATAATCAAGGACCAGAAAAATCTCAACTCCTGAGGGAAAACATAAAACATAATCAGCAGATACCGATGCCAAGTTCAAGATAATACGAGATGTTGGAATCATCGAACAGAGACTTGAAAGCAGCTATTATAAAAAAAAAAATAAAAGTCACGATAAGGAAGGGCCAACTTTTTTAAAGCAAATGCAAACACAGGAAGTCTCAGCAAGGAGACATAACATTGAAGAAAGAAATGAAAACTGTCCAGCTGAAAACAGTAACCAAGAGCAACAAAAAACCCCAATTCACTGGCAGGGTTCAACAGCTCCGTGGAGATGACAGGAGAGTCCAGGGACCTGAAGACAGAGCAACAGAAGTGATACAATCCGAAGAGAAACAGAAAATCAGACCAGTAAAGGCCGTGGTTCTGTGCTCTATAATCACTGAGTCCCTGGTGAGTCAGAATCAAGGACCAAATAGACAACACGTGTATTACGTATCTACTTAAGCATTAGTTTCGGCAAGCCATAACCTGTCCAGCTTAACTGACAGAAGACAGCTAAATGATTAAAAGAATTAGCAGAGTACCTGGAATGCTGTAGCAAGAAAGCGATAACAAAAAAACCCTAACAGGAACATCTTCCCAGTTACCTGACACAACAGAACACCGGTGTCGGCTCCTGTGAGCCAGAAGAAGCCACTTGCTCCAGTGAGGGCAGCCATCCCCTGACATGCACCCCCTTGGAAAGCCAGTCACATGCTTCCCCCAGAGCAAGAAGCAGCCCAGAACAAAGGGAGCCGTGGCTAGTGGCCCTGGCCTGCCACCCTGGGCCCTGCCTCTCACCAGTTTCAAAAACACAAGCACAGGCTTGCTCTGGGACCTGGGGGGGGCGCTCATCTACAAATGGTTGGGATCAACTTCGTGGTCTCTGAATCCTTTGCTCCAGTTAAACTTGAAAATGTAAAACCAGTATTTCAAAGTTTAATCAGTAAGATGATTATCCTGTTAATATCCAAGGACAAAGGCAACCCATGTATATAAAACTAAACTGACAAGACGGAGAAGCTAGTTACAGGTGGAATTTGCAACCCCCCAAAAGTTCACAGAACAGAGATGTGCATCTTGCTAATGTGGTAAAGGGAAGCAAGCGATTCTTGTCTCCCCGTGACCTTTGAAAGAAAAAGGAACCTTACAGTTTTTCCCTTCTTGGCTCTTTTAAAACAATATATATCTTTTGGAATATATTCTAAATACCAATGATAAAATGTTTTAAAAGTCTTTTTAAAAAAATGTTCAGGACTCTGGTTTCTACTTTGTGGTCTCATTTTTGCTCATTTGCCTTTTCTTCTGAGGCCAGTTCTAGAATCCCAGACAACTGTGTGCTCCTGGAGCCACAGTGATGATAGAAGGCTGACCAGTGGTCTACAGATCTGTGCATGAAAACCCACCCAGCAGACCCTTCACATATCCCAGGTCATCAGAGTTCCCTCAGTAAGGTTCAGAGGAAGTGACAGTGTATCATACGGATTTTTTCTAAAAAAAAAGGAAGAAAACCCAGTTGCATGGCCTAAGAAGGTCAAGCCAGCAGAAGACCTGAAGGGAGTGAAGTTCAATTAAGAGCAGATCCGATCTCCAACAGCACCTTGGGGTATGATCTAGCTTTGCAGAATGGCACAGTGACAGAGGTCAAGCCTGTTGGTTTGAAGAAGATGATACAGAAGTACATCCAGAGTCCAGATCTGTCAGGAAGTCGTGTGCTCAGAAGGAAGTCAACAAGCCTGGGAGCTAAGGAATGCCCAGCAGGCCCGTGAGGGTGGAGGACCACTCTAGGTCAGTGGGTCAGAGGAGGGCAGAGAGATGACAGTTAAGCTGTAGGTCATGACTAGAAAGCCAAGGTCAAGCTCTTAAAGGCAGAATGATTCCTCTGATGATTGAGATGGGATGGCACCATCCTGGTGGGAAAGGGTGATATGTGGAGGGTGAGGAACAGCACAGGCTGGGTCCCATCACTGACAGGAGATAATGCAGGTGGTGCGGTAACAATGGTATGAGGATACATCTGAATCCACACTTTTTTTTTTTTATTTTACTTATTTATTTGACAGAGACACAGCAAGAGAGGGAACAGAAGCAGGGGGAGTGGGAGAGGGAGACACAGGCTTCTCACAGAGCAGGGAGCCCAAAGCAGGGCTCAATCCCAGGACCCTGGGATCAGGACCTAAGCCAAAGGCAGATGCTTAACAACTGAGCCTCCCAGACGCCCCAATTTTTTTTCCTTTAAGGTTTTATTTTTAAGTTACCTCTACACCCACCATGGGACTAGAACTCGCAACCCAGAGGTCAGGAGGTGCACACTCCACTGACAGAGCCAGCCAGGCACTGCTCTGAATCAGCATTTATGGCAAAGACAGTGAGGTGCATGCAGTACGACTATCCCTGTTTGATAACGGTCAAAAAGGAAAATGCCATTTTGTTTCTCCAAGACCTACACGTGACTGTCTCTGGGGTCCTGAAGATGATGAGTATTTTCACAGTGAGCAATCAGGTTTCAAAGAAAGCATTTTCTTTTTTTTTTTTTAAAGATTTTATTTATTTGACAGACAGAGATCACAAGTAGGCAGAGGGCAGGGGGGGGGGCAGGCTCCCTGCTGAGCAGAGAGCCCGTTGCAGGGCTCGATCCCAGGACCCTGGGATGATGACCTGAGCCGAAGGAAGAGGCTTTAACCCACTGAGCCACCCAGGTGCCCCTAAGGAAAGCTTTTTTAAAGCCTGTCCGTCTTTAAGTTTGTTTTGCTCCAGGGAAAAGGGGAACGGTTCCAGTACACACTGCAGACTAGCCACCCAGAGCCCGTGCCCTGAGGTCTTACCTTGGTCTGCTTCTTCTCAGTGGCGTAGACGATGGAGGTGCAGCAGACCTCGGCAATCTTGCGGCCCTGCCCGTAAAAGGACCAGCAGCAGATTTCGTCCCCAATGACGTCCTTTATGAACAGGACCCTTCCATTAAAGCGCAGAGAGAGCTTATCAAAGAGCTCAATGTTTTTCAACATATTGTCGTCAGAATTGCTGCAAAAGAACATTTGAGCAGGTGAGCGCCAGCTGGTCCTGACTGCGGGTGAGTGTCTCCACACCCCAGGCTGGGACGGCCACTGTGCTGTGGCCGGGGGAGAACTGGGAGTGACTCGGGGCCTGTGGGCACAGGCACCAGGTCAGAGCATGGAGGGAGCCCTGCGAGCCCCAGGACTAAGAGAATGCAAATGCCCAAGGGAGACTTTTCATCTTGGGTCCATTCTTGGGTCTTGAGGAACCTCATTAAACCCCCTACAGCTGAAACCACATGGTCCTGAGCCAGAAAACATTCTAGAAACCTGTATATATTGCTGGTGGGAATGTAAAATGGTGCAGCTGCTTTGGGCAAACAGCTGGGCAGGTCTAATGTCTAAACCTAGAGTTACCAATGCACCCAGCAATTCCACTCCTAGGTACCCCCAAGAGAAATAAAAGCCTTCATTTTTACTGTAAATAAATGTGCATACGGATGTTCATAGCAATGGCTCCCAGGCGGAAACCCTGACTATGCCTCCACTGACGAACAGATCAACAGAGGCAGAGAAGAGCCACACCTTGGGGTCTGACTCAACCCTAAGAGGAGACGAGGTATTAACACACATGCCCCAACGAGGATGAACCCTGACAACATGATGCTAAGTGAAGGAAGCCAGTCAGGGGCAAGGGAGCAGGCGCTGGAGGGGAACGAAGAATGACTGCTGATGGGTTTCTTTGAAGGGGATGAAAATGCTCACCAAGGAGGCACGTGATAATGGCTGAACAACTCTGTAAATACCCTAAAACCCACTGAATTGTATACTTTAAAAGGGCACCCTTCATGGTAGTGTGAATTCAATCTCATATCTATCACCTGTGTCCCTGGGCATCCTTGAGCAGGGGAGGGCCGTCCTCCCTACAGGAGAACAGGGGGGCCAGGCCTGGCCCGTGTGAGCGAGGCTCTCGCAGCAAACACGGTGGCCCGTCCCGCCGCACCTTACCTGGTATATGAGTATTTGTTGTTACTTCGGTTGTAGAGTAGCTTCACGGCTGGCTGAGCATGGTTATGAAAAAGAAAGGGAAGAGTTACTTGGGGTCGAGGTGCTGTGGGCTTCCCACAGGGCTGGGCCCTGCCACCACATCAAGGGGGCGGCCGGGCATAGCTGGCAGACTGTGGGAGGGGGTGGGCGGGGGTGCAGAGGGAGACTGCGGGACCCACGGCTGGGGGCGGGAGGTCAAGACAAGATGAACGGTTCCATTCTTTACCCCTGCTCAGGCCTTGCTCGGGCACTGAGACAGGTTTCTATTTCAAACCTTATTCATCATTTGGGTAGTGAAAGAAAGGCCATAGGGATGCCTCCAACATACCTTATTTGAAGTCGCTATAAGTTTCTGCTCTTCCTTGGATGAGGTGATGACAGGAACTTTGCAGAAAGGCTCGTAAGTATCTTTGTTCTGCTGGAACAAAATATGCTTTCAGTCTAGGAGGCCTGCATCGGCCAGCATCGTGTTATTTAAGCTGGCCTGCCAGGCAAAGACAGAGTTCTGACGAGGGAAGATGGGGCCACCAGCACTGGGAAGAGAGGACGACTCTTACCACCAGTGATTTTGGGGAAGGGAGGGCCAAGAGTCAGGTTCTTTGGCCGGGGCACTCAGTAAACCCTAACAACGATGATACACTTCCCCAGCCAAGGGAGTCACTTACAAATAAACTCTAAACATGGCAGATGAAATATGACTGGATCGACGTACCCCACTGTAACAACTATAGAAGAATTTAAAAAGTCTGGGCCTATAAGGAGAAAAAAAATGGGAGAAATGAGGTCTACAGACAAAGACATCAAAAATCTCAGACCGGGGGGTACCTGGGTGGTTCAGTGGGTTGAGCCGCTGCCTTCGGCTCAGGTCATGATCTCGGGGTCCTGGGATCAAGTCCCACATCGGGCTCTCTACTCAGCAGGGAGCCTGCTTCTCTCTCTCTCTCTGCCTGCCTCTCTGTCTACTTGTGATCTCTCTCTGTCAAATAAATAAATAAAATCTTTGAAAAAAAAAAATCTCAGACTGGGAAGATGACGGGTAACTGAGGGGAAAGAGAATGCCGCAACATAGGTCCAAAGGTGGGAAAGAATCCTGGAGGTTTTCAAAGAACAGTTCTGAAGGCTGGTTGGCAGAGGGCAAGGGCAGAGGGCTGCTAGCCAGTCGGCAGAAGTACCACTGAGAGCTGACCCTGCCACATGGATCCCCTTTCCCTGGCAGAAGAAAGGTCTGCTTTCCTAGAGTGGTTTGTACAGATGATGACAGGACTGAGCTGCTCTTCTGAAAAGAGGGGAATTCAGTGAATGGTCCACACACTATAAATGGGGGGTGGGGAGGTGGGCCCAGCAACCAGCCCCTTCTCCTATTCAGATCCCCAAAGGCAGTCAGTCAGGCTTATCCCTACCAGGCAAGAGAGTGGAGGATTCCTCCACAGGAATCTGATCTGTTCAAGGAAAAGGCTTACAGATTCTGACACTGGGGGTTCCCACTGACTTATCATCTACCACTAAAGCCCAATGGACAACAAGGCTCACCCACACACATACAGCTTTTCAGAACCTTAGTCTTAAATTTTAAAAGACCAAAGATTATCAGATTATATGTGGAAAGCCTGTCAACATGAGACTGAAACCAAAATAAAGAGGAAAGTGGAATGAGTCATGACAAGGGCATCAGAAAGAAAACTTCAAGACAGAGGAGAGTAGATACTGAATCCTATGAAACAAGAGCAGTGTTCTATATAAAAAAGAACACTCAGAGAACATGAAAAGCCTCTTGGAAATTAGAAATAGGATAGCAGAAATGAAAAGTTCAAAAGAAGGGTTGAAAAGATAAAACTAAAGAAAACCTCTGAGAAAGTAGAACAGGAAGATAAAAGCAACAGAAGCTGAGAGGAGGTCAGTCCTGGACACTCAGTCTGAAACTAACGGAAACTACAGAATGGGAACCCAAGAGAGCTTGTTTCTAACAGAAAGAAGTGACAAAGATGCACTGGTGTGTCTGAACACACCAGGAAGAGATTGCCCTTTCTGACCACTTGGGGATAAATTCGGGCTATGCACTTAGAAAACTAAGCATACAAAAACAATGAGACAATCACTAACTCTAGCAAACTGAAAAGCTGCACAATGAAGAAAATTTTCACTGTATACTTCATGACTCAACTGCTAACAATATTAAGACATCACAATGTCAACTCTGAATACTGACTTAACCAAAGCTGTGGTAAACACTATATTGGGAAAAGAAGAGAAAGAACATGTGTACACATTTGGTAGTGGTTGGGCTGGTGGTACTGCATGAGCTAAATTTTTATTTTCTATACACCAGAGCATAATGTTGAAAACTGAAATGTCAACAAACAGGAGTATAAGAAGTATGAAAGTAAACAACTGTTGAAAGAATTGACAGAGGAGGGACGCCTGGATGGCTTAGTCGGGTAGTGTCCACCTCTTGGTTTCAACTCAGATCATCATGCCAGGGATGAAAGATCGAGCCCACATTGGGCTTCGCACTCGCGCCTGGAGTCTGCCTGAGAGTCTCCCTCGCCCTCACCCACCCCCCCCAAATAAACAAATATAATCTTAAACAAACAAACACAAAAAGAATAACAGAGCAGAAAAGTATGATGTACATACATTACTTCAACAAAAAAAAAGTAAATAAAAATACTAAAGTAAAGGCTATAGCATACAGTCAGATTTACAATGACTTCAGACTTTCAGGGTAGAGGTGGTATGCGGAAATAACAGTTCCTCAAGGAGCTAGGCAGTAAAGGTACTGCTCCAGTGGAGGGCCAGCCAAACATGTGGCCTGAGGGAGGCACAGACAAGAGCCTCCCATATACAGATTCAATTCCCATGAAGACCAAAAGGGACTCTTACGAGTCCACGCCATGTTGGAACTTTGCTTTATAAATAAATGGCTGTTGGCTGCGGGCTATGTCCAGCAGCACTTTACTTTTATAGGGATTCTGCTATCACCAGACTTGATCCCAATGATCCTGCTGAGACGTAGGGGTGTCTGAGTCTGCAAAGGTTACATAAGACTCGAAACAAGGACTGATGGGATGAGAATAAGTCCTGAGATGCATCCAGAAAGCGGATTAGGTTTTATACTCCATACCGAAGGGTTTCAATGTTCATGGGAGATGAGCCAACGCGACGGCAACTAAAAGCCAGAGGGTAGTTAGGTGGCCTAAGCATTACAGGGAAGCCTCTAAGGGGTCACTGACCAAAGCAGAGAGAAGCTCTTGGCTCTTGGGTTATTTGTGAACTCTCACATCTCAGTGAGGAAGGAACTGCCCCCATTTCGTGGAGAAGGAAAATGAGGAAATCAAGTGGGCCTGATACCTCCCCACTTGTATGGGGAAAAAGGGTGATACCTACTTGTAAGGCTGCCTGGCATTCTTCCACCAGGCCCTGGACCAGGTAGTACTTGGCTTCTGCCAGCAGCTCCTCAATCTCCCGACGGCTCTCGGGCAAGGGGACCGCCCCGTCACGAAGGTAGTTGAGTATCGTACCAAAGTGCTTCCCACACCGGTCAATAAGGATCCAGCCTGCGGTGGAAGGAGGAGAAAGGGGGGGGCTAGTTACACGTGATGAAGTTCTAGAACCTGGGCACTCATCTCCTGGGAGGTGAAGACAAATGGGGTCTCTGGGGCTCCCTCCGCCACCCAGGGAAGAGCAGGACCACGGAGAGGGCAGCAGCACCACCTGCCTCACTATCAGCAAAAGGCTGACCTGTCTGGGAAGCACTGAAATGATCTGCAAGGCCCGCTGCCTGGAGACAACCACAGCCACGGACTCACTTGGTCTTAGGCTCTCTTGGATGTCAGGACCCCTGGGGCCTCAAAGAATGTTTCTAAAATATCCTCAAAAATCCCTTAGCCAGGGGGCCTGGGTGGCCCAGTTGGTTAAAGCCTCCTAGGATCCTGGGATCAAGCCCCACATCGGGCTCTCTGCTCAGCAGGGAGCCTGCTTCCTCCTCTCTGCCTGCCTCTCTGCCTACTTGTGATCTCTGTCAAATAAATAAATAAAATCTTAAAAAAAAAAATGTGCCAATTGCTGACCCATGAGACACTCCTGGGGGTGGGGACCAGGAAGGCAAGCCCTTCAGCTCCAATCTGGGGACTGGCCTGCTATAGCTCCACTAGGGATCCCCAGGTTTTTACAATTCCTCTTCAGAAATGCAAATATATGGTGGGGGTGGGGAGGGTTGTTTCTTGCAGAAAGAAACAATGCTTAAGCCTGGGAAGTGGAGGCACAAGACGAGGGGAGGAAACAAAGACCTGCCTTGACAGAGGACAGAAAGCTCTAGGAAAGAAGCCGTGTTGTAGAGAAGTCCCGCTTCCCCCAGGCCAGCAGGGGGAAGACAAATGGGGTCTCTTATCCCCTATTACAGGTGAGAGGACACCAAGGCACAGGGTGGTTAGGTTTAAACAGGAATCTGTAATTTTTATGTCCACTTTCCTCCACTGTTGCTCAGTTTGGGAGAAGGGGCCCACACTTCCACTCTTAATACCATGGCACCCTGCCCCAAGTCCTCTGCAGACCCCCAGGCCTCGCTGAAACACAAAAGCCAATAGCAGCAAAGATACCCTTTCATATCCAGAGTCACAAGTCCACCCACCGTCCCCTTCCCAAATCCAGCCCCGCCAAGTATGCTCTCAGGGTTAGAGGCACTGTATCTATTTGGCATTTGCAACAATCCCTAGGCGAGTTTCGTAAGAAGGCCTTTTCCATACTCCTGTCCTATAAACTCCTCAGCCCATGGCTCCTGGACTTTTGCTTAAAGGTCTGCTCTTGGTACTTCCCCACGGTTATGGTTTCCGGACTATAGTGGGAAGAGAGTAATTCCCAGTGTGGCAAACACAATGCAATTGTGTGGCTCTGAGTTAAACCCTGGTTTCAAGGAAGGAAGAGGCCTTCACAGGTGTGGTAAATCACATCACCATGACAGTGACTGCTAAACCTCATCCCACTGAAGTATGGAAGTGCATACAGCTCAGAAGCCTACAGGGTCCTGGGCGCGGGGGATGACCAGACAGCATGTGCCCTGCCCCCTGGGGACAGGAGATGGAGAGGCTCTTCTTACTCCAGCCAAGAACAGCCAAGCAGGAAGGTGGGCCTAGGGCTGCGTGTGCCTATGATACTCCAGGGGAAGCTAGAAATGCAGATTTCTCCGTGAAACCTCTTGGTTTTTAAACAGTGGCAAACCAAGAGGTCATTAATGAGCTCTAGGGCAAGGAAAAACTATCTGCAGGTTGCATAGGGCCTGCAGGCCAGCATTCTGCAGCCTCTCTGCTAACCCTGGATCAAGTGATTTCCTGCCAATGAGTGGACAAGGTGTGGGAGGACCACAGTATCTTCCCAACAGTTCTTTCGGAAGGAGGCTAAGTCCCCTGCACTGTCCACAGATGACAACAGAATCTCAGAGAGGTTTAGGGACATTCCCAAGTCAGGGAGACAGGACGAGACCACAAGAAGCAAGTAAGAAACTCACAGGAAAGCTCCTTCCACCAGAATTGAGTAGAGCCTCAGTCTTTAAAGAAATGGCAACCCACTTAACTCAGCAGCTCTGGGAAGAAACTGTCCACGTTTCTGCCTTTGATGCATGGACAACTTAGCTGCTCTGAAAGAGCAGGGGCCCCTGAAATAATTATCCAAGTGACAGTCCAGAGTTTCCATAAACGAACAGGCAGACCGTGACACTGGGCTCCAGCTCAAGAATGCCATCAGGAAATGCTTGTGGTGAAGGAATCATACTTTGGACAAATAAGGGCAAAGGAGCCGGCTGTACTTGCCATGAGGTTTCAATTAGCATTCTGATTTTAAAATACGTTAGCTGCTTTCAAAGCTGGAATCTACCCCTTTGAAACAGCTTGAATGCCTTGTGTGTAGAAAAGCAAATGGAAGTCAAGCAGTGCCTTGCTTGCGGGGAGTCTGTCCAGCTGCCGGGGAGCACGGCTGCTATTGCAGAAGGCTGCACCCGCCAAGGGAGCCTGGCGGCTGGCAGCCCATCCAGCAAGGCTGCAGAGCAGAATAGGCAGGCACAGATCCAGAGGCTGTGGAATGGTCTGGGAGACAGAACCCAGCCCAGTGGTCAAGGGCAAGGGCCTGTGTTAGAAATCCAGTTGTGCCACCTACTTGCTGGATGATATGGGTATTGCACCAAACTCCCTGTCCCCCAGCTTCCTCTCCTAAATCTGGTCCCCCTCAGGGCTGGCACAAAGGTACGATGAGAATGCACAGGGAAAACACGTAGCACAATGGCATCACTAAATGAGGTCTTGTACAATGAGCCCTCCCTGCATCTCTTCATCATCCCTGGAGAAGAGAGCAGCAGCAGTGTCCAGAGGAGGCTCATTTCGCCTCATGAAAGTCCCCATGGCTTTCAGGGTATCCTGGGGAAAGCTTCTCTCAGGACCGGGCACTGGGTGACAAGGTTTCCTACCCCCCCCCCCACTCCCAGCCCCAACTGCATGCCATGAACTTCTCCTTTCTCCTTTCCCTGCCCCCACCTCCAGGGGTGGGATGGCGTTGGGGCGGGGGGGGGGGGGGGAGGTGGGTAGGACGGGACACTGACCTCTCCTTAGCACTGTAAGGTTTTTATACTCTCTGTGGTTCCCAAACTTGCCTGTTAGTAAGTCACCTGAGGTGCTTGTTGCAAATTCAGATTCCAGGAAGCTGCAGGGCAGGGCCTCTCAGCCTCAGCACTACTGAGATTTTGGCCCGGATAGTGTTTTGTCATGGAGGGACTGTCCTCTGCCTTGTGGGGTATTAACAACACGCCTGGCCACTACCCATAGGTGCCAGGAGCATTCCCACCCCTAAACTGTGACAACCAGAAGGGTTTCTGGACATTGCCCAATGTCCCCTGGAGGTTAAAATCATTCCTGGTTGAGCACCAGTGAGGTAGATCAAAGACCTACATGTGGGGAAAAAAAAAAAATAAAACTTTGCAGTATCCAAAAAAAAAAACCCACCATGAGAAAAGCTGTAACAAGTCAGACTGGGAGAAAATATGTACAAAACCACAAACAAATGGATCCAGAATACTTTCATAAAGCAGTAAAAAAAAAAAAAAAAAAAAAGGAAAATGTGTATATAAGATGCAATCACGCAGTTAAATGATAAAATACAAATGACAAAAAAGCTGCTCAATAAGCTAGAAATTAGGAAATGTTAAGTAAAACCTGAGTATCAGATCATAACCAGCAGACTGGCAATAATTAAGAGGTCTGTGCCTAGGGTTGGCACAAACTGGGACGGTGGGGAGTTTCTAAGTCAGCACAACAGCTAATATCAACCCAGCCACGGATGCTAGCCCAGATTCCCCTCCTGGGAGTCAACTCCAGGACAGACCCCCCAGTGGTGGGTAAGACCTCAACACTGCAGCCCCTGAGGTGGCTGGGTCCACAGTCTCTTCATTTACCAGAACAGAAATAGGACTTTCTGTGTGTGCTATGGCGCGGCAAAGCTCTGTCCCAGGGACACTCACACATGCCAGGGAGTGTTGAAGAAAGGCGATATTCCACATGGTGAACACTAGAAGCAACTGAAAAAACCTTCAACAGAATATGGATCTATAAACTACAGTACATCCAAACGGAACGTCTGAACTAGAGCTATGTATTAGTCACAGCTCCATCTAACAACCATAACACTAAGAAAGAGGCCACATACAATGTTAACACCATCTATATAATGTGGGAAAACACACCAACAGTACATTGTTTAGGGACAGAAACAGTGTAGCAAACGTAATTCCCGGACAGATACTCATCAGTGGTTTTCACCACTGGATGCACATTAGAATCCCCTGCAGAGCTCCTGGAAGTGCTAACACCCAGCGCATGGAGGGGGGTGCTTTTGGGGGGGAACCCAGGCCTGAGGCTTTATCTCCCAGCTGAGTCACTGTACTAGAGAGGTAGAAATTCACCTCCTGAGCCCAAGGTCAGGCAAGTGGTTACCTCTGAAGGGAGAGAGGCAAATGAAAAAGGTGAAGAGAGGCCCCATTAAGCCAGGTAATGTTTTATTCCTTGTCTGAGTGGGGGTGCTGTGGAGAACAAAGGCAAAGGAAATGTAGAAAAAATTAAATCTCCTCACAACTTGCAGTCCATTGAAAAGGTGACCTGAGACAGGCATAGTGACCTTTCTCCCAGTACCCATCTGCCTCAATAATTAACACTTTGCTGGGGACAAAGGCCTGAATAGCCTATCTCTGGGATCCTGAAAGTCTTAACACACAAAAATCCCTTTGGAAAGTTCGTTTACCTCTACCCGCCCTAAATACATGTTGCCAAATCATCCTCGAAACATAAGGCCCACTGAAACACATCTTTTTAAAAAGAATTTATTTATTTATTTATTTATTTATTTATCAGATAGAAATCACAAGTATGCAGAGAAGCAGGCAGAGAGAGAGAGGAGGAAGCAGGCTCCCTGCTAAGCAGAGAGCCCATCAGGCTCTATCCCAGAACCCTGAGATCACAACCTGAGCAGAAGGGAGAGGCTCAACCCACTGAGCCAGCCAGGTGCCCTGGAAATTCATCTTAAAGGTCTCATGACTAAGGGTTTACTAGACAGTAGTAAATGACCTTATCCGAACAGCAGCTAGCCCCCAAGGTCCTGGAAACCTGACGTCCAAATCCCTTTGAGACTTAGGCCACCCCTAACTGCCTCCCCACTTGAAAGTATATAACCAACCATTCCTCAGGACCTCAGTGCAGCTCTTCCTTCTCATGGAGTCTGTCCCTGACCACGTGCGTTAATAAAAACCACCTTTTTTGCACCAAAGATGCCTCAAGAATTCTTTCTTGACCATTTGCTCCTCGGCCCCAACATTTCACGTCAGGGGCATGAGGGATTTTGTTTTAGTAATCACATTTTGAAAGCTCTCAATGTATTCAGAATTTTATGGAAGAGTGCATTCTAATTTAAGCAGGAGGCATGGAGATCTCAGGGAAACTATCAGGTATGATGGTTTTCCCACATAGGACAACTGATTTCCCCACTGGTTTCCAGGGGAATGTGTGCTGATAATAAGATTAATGATTTCCTTCTCTAATCTGGTTTACATACTCCCTCATTCCAGAAACGTTAGCAAGACCAGAAACCACTGTGGGGGGGAGAGTGGGAAGGGAAGCTCTGTACTAAGGAACAGGGTTATGAAACAGGCAACCACAGGTGAGAACAGAGGCAGAACTCTTGTTAGGAGAGGTGCCACATCCACCCACGGTAACAAGGCATCAGGTAAAAATGCCACTACTGGAAGAGCCACGCCTCTCTGGGGAGGAGTCTGGAAAGCTATACTTTGGGGGCAAGATAGAACTGCACAGCACTCACCCCCAAGGCCAAGGCAGGCCCCCTCTCCCCTGGGTGCTGCCAAGACCTGCTTCTCCAGCCCCTCACAGCACTCCTCCCTCCCCCTGGACACACCCCACCCAGGCAGGCTGCAACAGGAGTGAGCAGTCCCCACAGACTGAGTCTCCCAACTGTCGTGAACTCCACCAAAAGCCTTCCACTGTTCATGTCCTCACTTAGTCCCGTCACAACCCTGGAAAGCATTACCCCTCACAACTTTGAAAAGTGGAAACAAGCTCAGAGTCAAGCTCAAAGTCACCTCTGTCCTATTACCAGAAAATGCCAGATGAGTCCACATCAGCCCAGTGCCACATACACAGCAGCTGTGACTGTAACCCTGGGACAGAACCAGGGCCCAGACCCACTCACTGCAAACTGCCCCGTTCAGGAACCGAACACACGCAGTACAAATCGCCAACAGGCAGGAGAGCACGGGGCACAAGGGAGAGTCCATCACCTACCCTAGGGCCCAGGTCCTCTCCTCGGGCACCCTTCAGGGGTTTCCAGCAGCTCAGCACCTTGCTGTTCCATGCCCTCGGAGCCCCCCGCCCCCAACTCCTCAGCCAGCAGGACACGCTCCTGCACCCACTCGCCTCAGGAAGTTGCACTCGCTGCTAGGGCCTGTGTGTGACAAACCTCACTGCAGCTGACAGGCTTCCCACCCGAAGCCCTAGGTGCAGCTGTGAGATGCGAGACGTTCAGGTTAATCTGTAGACCCAAGGGTATACCTTGGCCAACACTCGGGCCACCGGTCAGGCCGTGCGGTGTACTCACCAGGGCCAGCAGGATGGCGCTGCCTGGCTCAGGGTGGGCCAAAGACCAGACACAAAGCTGGCGATGACCCAGTATGCTGCTGCGCCCAGGCAACCTGGCCCGGGGGCTGGGCCCTCGGTGAACCAAGGCCAGCCCAGACTATGAGCCAGCAAGCCCTGAGCTCAGTGACTCTTTCTTTTTAAGAAAAGTCCCATAGCTTTTGAAAAGGATCTCTCACTTATTGAAAGGTAGCAACAAACAGTACCACCCCAGGAAGGGTGAAGCTGAAGAGTGAAAAACCGTGAGATGTCACATGGTGAGCATCTCGAGGCAGGCGGAGGGCTGGATGGAGCTCGAGCTCTAGCGGAGCCTCACAAAAATGTCCGGGGTTGAGTGCCAAAGGCAGCCCTGCTTCCCCCGGAGGGGCCATGGTGTCCAGGAAGCACCGGGGCCAGTGCAGCCTCCGCCAGCTGTTCAGAAGCCCGAGCCCAGGGAGCACCCATGTCTCTCCCACTGTGGGATGGATGAGCCTCAGCACCGGCTTGTTCCCGGTGTGGTGTTAGGACGCAAGGAGATGAGGTTCCAACTTAGCTTCCAAGGTGACTCCGCCGCTTTTCTTGAGCCCCACCAGGGACTGGGGAGGGCGGAAGAAAAGCTACAACAATCCTGGGTTCTCAGATAAGGTCTGTTTCCTTTTGCAGCTGGGGTGCTATTGTCTCGGTCTCTACAAATACTCCCCTGGGCGATGCTGGGTGTGGCTCTGCAAAGGGGATCCTCCCACTCATAAAAAGCTCTGTGCTCTCTGAGTGAGACACGGAAGGAAGCTCTGGGGCTCCAACCTCATGTACCTGATGGCCTGGCCAGAACCCTGAGTTTCCCTGGAAGCCCAGGGAAGCAGAACCTCAAGCCTCACAGCCCAGCCTTCTCTAGGACACCAAGGGAAACAAGCTAACTAGCGCACAGCTCAAGCTTTGGGTCCCCAATCCCACCTACCTATAACAAAACTCGCCCACCCTCCCAGGGACCAATGTCCCAGGGAAGGCAAGAGCATTAGCACAGCAGCCGACCTCAGAAACAGGTAAGGCAGTGTCCAGCTAGGCTGTAGTCTGGCCAGATCTTCTGCAATCTCAGGCAAAAGAAGGGAAGGATGGTGCCATCCTTAAACCCCACGTGACCTGCCCCATAAACCCAGGCAGGCAAGACTGTTTCCCTTGTCAGGCGCTCTTGGATTATTCCAGGTGGGGAGCAAGATCACTTTAAAGAATTCTTCACCTTTCATGAACATGACTTGCCATGAGGAAAAAGGAAAGAAAAACATGGACTGAATGTATGTATTTGGAATACTGCGCACCAACAGCCCCATGAGGCAGGTATCACTATACCCATGTTACCTGGCTGGCATCACCAGCTACTACACAAGAAGCGGTGACTCAGTCCAGATCTTGAGTCTCTGTCAGGCCCCCATCCCGGGAGGACAAGAGTCCAAGAAAACATTCACGTCTCTCCCTCGCTCGAGCTTCACTCCAAAGTCACAGAATCACCGCTGAGAACTGGCAAGGGACCTACCAGGACAGTTCACCCAGCCACCATTTCAGAGCTGAGGCTTAGACTTTCTCAAGGTCACAAGGCCTATCGACAACTGGGTCAGGACTACGAGTCCCCGCCCAGGTGACTCCAACTCCTCTTCACATCTCAGCTCATCTGTGACCTCCTCAGGGAAACCCTCCTTTACAACACCCCCAGACTAGATCTGGTCTCCTGGGGGACTCACTGTCAAGGATCCCCACACTCTGAGACAACACGGAGCGCAGCTTGAAATCTGTAGCTGTGTGGACAATTGCCCCTGTCCCACTGGCCTTCTGAACCAGAATGAAGCCCCCGGGCCACAAGCCCGTCCCCAGAGCCTGGACGGTGGACTTACCTTCGCTGTCCGTGAGCACTTCCATGCGCCCGCTGAACATGGCTTTCAGCATGGTGTCCTGCTTGGTAAGCGTCTGCATGGTGGTGTAGTAGAGCGCCCCGCCCACATTCAGCTTCACGTACTTGGAGCTGGGGCTCGTGCCCTTGAAGGAAGTGGTGCGGGTAGCAGCTGCTGGCACCGCTGAACTCACCACACTTTCTCCTGACATCTCTTCCTGCCAGTGGAGAAGACATGGGGTCACCAGAGACACGGCGCCAGGCCTGCTTTTTACCTCTTGCAGCCTCTGGGTTGAATCTGGCGTCCAGAGGGGTTTTGCTTGGCCCATATCTATACCACATTTAAATCTTAAAGGTGGCTCCCAAGGTTGACAACACGGGAGAGTTCACCAAAAAAGCCCCTGGATTTCGGGCTCCTCTTAAAATCAGAGGCCAGGGGAGCCTGGGTGGTTCAGTGGGTTAAAGCCTCTGCCTTCGGCTCAGGTCATGTTCCCAGGGTCCTGGGATCGAGTCTGATGGGCTCTCTGCTCAGCCAGGAGCCTGCTTCCTCCTTTCTCTCTCTCTGCCTGCCTCTCTGCCTACTTGTGATCTCTATCTGTCAAATAAGTAAATAAAGTCTCAAAAAAAAAAAAAAAAAAATCAGAGGCCAACTGGGCCCCCAGACGCCCACAACTGGTGGGAGCTGGGTTACTGGGTACCCCAAACCCCACCCGGATAGCCTCATATACTGACCTCCCCTACTGACGCTGTGAGTGCAAGTTTATCACTTGATCTTGTGTCCTGACGACTTCCTTTCTGCCTGTTCCCCACATGCCAACACCCTGTACGCATACTAAAGCAGTTTCCAGCATTGCCCAAGTCTCTCAGGGTTTCCTTATTGTCACACTCAACCTCTGAACTGCAGATGAAATCAGATTTTATGAATCGAGTGCGATCCCAACTACCACTCCTTATCCTTCCTGTCAGGGGGAAGTGTTTCTCAGGACTACATGACAGACATTAAAAACACTTGGAAGCAAGTTATTACAAAATTAGAGACTTCCTGTACTAGCGCTGCCCCGAATAGCAAGATCAGATGACAGTCTTCTTAATGGCACTGCCAGCTTGTGTCCCTCTCAAAGAAATGAACATACCATCTGATTTAAGCAGGCCTATGAAAGGAGGCTGTACTCAACGAGAACATTTGTTTAACAGGTAAGGGTCTATGGCTGGAGAAGATGTCTGAGAGCGGGACGAATCTCTATGAGTCTAGGGCACAGTACAGAGGAAGTGGCCCCTGATAGCCAGGACCTGGGCCACCACTCATTTCTGGGCCTTGATGTTTCCTCCAAACAGGAACAATTCATACGGCATGTCACGATCTGACAAGGCCACTCAGTGGCTGATGGGCCAAGACATAAACAAGACTATTCTGTAATTAAGTCTGAACACAGACAAAAACAAGAACATTGCCTGAAACAGAAAAAGTGACCAAACCTTGCCATATCCCAACAAATGTGACTTCCTGCTTCTTCTTCTTCTTCTTTTTTTTTTTTTTTTATTTATTTGACAGAGATCACAAGTAGGCAGAGAGGCAGGCAGAGAGAGGAGGAAGCAGGCTCCCCGCGGAGCAGGGAGCCTGATATGGGGCTCAATCCCAGGACCCTGAGATCATGACCTGAGCTGAAGGCAGAGACTTTAACCCACTGAGCCACCCAGGCGCCCCCTCCCTGCTGTTTCTTTACCAGTTAGAGCTCTAGCCCCATTTCATTCTTCCCCACCTTCAACACAGGAATTACTGAGGCCCCACCCAAGAATTAACCCTCCTTCCTGACAGCATTCAATACAGAGCAAAACCCCACTTCCCTGAACCCTTACCCACAATCACCCAAGGCAAGCCACAATCCTCTTTCTGAAATGTTCAGTGGTTCTCCCTTATTGTCACAACTTTTGACTACAGGCAAAGGGGGGGGGGGGGGGTAGACAGGACAAAGCTTTAAAAAACAATACCCTGATCCTGAAAAAGGATTGTTTTTTAGATTCTTTATGCCTTTCTATCTTTTCAGGATCTCCCACAATTAACATATATTACATTTATAATAGGAAAAATTCAACTGTTGTTTCTCAGTGGGAGAAGGGACTAATGATGAGTGGCAACCTGCATCCACTGATCAGTAATAGCACAGGCAAGGGCCATCCCTCTCAACCTCCGTCCACCCAAAAAGAGTGGCCCGGATATCACCCACTGGGGGACTCTAGTAGGGGCCCTGGAGGAGGAGGCACAGGAAGAATGGGCTCCTGGAAAGAAAAGTGTTTTTTCAAGAAAATGTTCTTGCTTTATCACCTGGTGTGAAAGAGAAAGCAGTGACCCCTCCCTTCCAGCTTTCCTTTGAAATCAGTCCCCAGAAACCCTACACTAAAGGTTATCACCAACACTTACCCCAGAAATACTCTGTCCACGGGAAGATAGAAGTAACTGGGGACAAGAAAGAGTTTGGTGGCGGAGGGTGAAGGCCTACAAGTGTGGCGTTTGGGGGTTTTTCAGTTAGGGAAAATTGCTCCAAAATGGAAATACTTTTTAAAGCACCCTTTCCGATCTAAATTCACACAAAATGTGTTTTGGGAAATGGTCTAGTGTTTTGTAACACACCTAAGAAACAAACAAATCAAAGTATATTTCAATGTACTTTTACTTTCCAATACCTTTTTGAAAGATTATTTGCACATAGGAAAGTACCTTTTAAGTGCGTGGTTTGAGGAGTTTTGGTCAGTATATGTATCTGTTCAGCCACCACTCAGATCAAAATAGAGAACATTTTCATGGTTCCAGAAAAGCCCCTCCATGCCCCCACCAACGCCCTTCCTGCCCCCACCCAGTAGGTACCAGTTTTCATCTCTACCACTACATACAACATTTAAAATCCAAACAATGCTGGAACACAGTTACTGTTATTTCCATCTAGTAGATTGGAACAGAAGGCGCGTCCCAGAGAAGTTCAGTCACTTCCCAAAGTGCCCTGGTACTGGAGGTGGGTCAGTGACAGAGCAAGGATGTGGGCAAGTCCCATCTGGCCTTGGGCCCATGATTTTTATGAACATTCATGCTTCAAATATAAAGTGCTGGAACATATACATTGAGGAGGGAGTGCCCCACCCTCCCTTCTTTATCAAGTACAAAAAAAGCCTTGAAAAAAGATGGGAGGCAATGTGTGCCTAAGGACTTGGGTTTTGAAGTCAGACCTGAATTTAAGGGCCCAGCCCTGCCATTTGGTTGACCAGTTGTGGGAGCCTGGGCGAGTCATCTGAGTCATGTCCCGTCTATCAGACAGGGACAACAGCAGTGTCTCCCTCCCAGGATGGCCATGGGGGACGATGCCACAAAGCACTCAGCGCACTGGCTCAGTGCAGATACCACAACACAAAAGACTCAAACTATGATTATTTGAGAATGTGCTCAAAGACTCCAATTATCTTCTTTCTTAAGACCATTTCCAGCTCTACCAGAACCCCACCTGAATCACTAAGAGATAAAGGCAGAAACCATCTGGATCTAGGCTGAGACTCCAGAATGGACAAAGAAAGCTCCGAACCTTTCCAGAGCCCACCCTTCCAAACGTCAGTCACCTCAATTCGGGAATGGCCCTTGGATAAAAGGTTCTGACTGTTCGTGTCCCTGAGCCCGCACAACACCGAGCTAAGGACACAAAGCAGCAGACAATAAGCCTCTTAAAAAGCAAATCTCTCTACAGAGAGGACTCCTCTCTACAGAGAAGTCCTCAGTCATTGCTACTGGAATCCTCCTTTTTCACTTGTTTCAAAGATTTGATTTCATCGTTAATGAGGTTGGGGCAGGGGAGAGCAAGAGTGGTTATAAGAAACAAACATGGGGGGGCACCTGGGTGGCTCAGTGGGTTAAAGCCTCACCTGGGTGGCTCAGTGGGTTAAAGCAGAGGCTTTAACCGCTCCTGAGGTGTGGCCACTTCAGGCTCCAACGGAAGTGACTAGATAGGTACCAAGGCACCAGTTAAGGGCGCTGGGCTCCGTGGTGACGGTACCCTGACTTCAAGCCCCTGGCATCCCTCTAGAAACCGGATGCACATCTGCCCTCCAGCTCCCTCTATTTCTTCCCCTAGCACCCCCTCGCGCCCTTATGTTTAGAAGCACCTGGAAGTCCTTTCTCCACTTTCCTGAAACCCAGAGACTGCAGTCACAACTTTCAATTTCGATTCCAGGGTCCTGGGATGGAGCCCCACATTGGGCTCTCTGCTCAGCAGGGAGCCTGCTTCCCCCTCTCTCTGCCTGCCTCTCTGCCTACTTTTGATCTCTGTCTGTCAAATAAATAAATAAAATCTTTTATAAAAAAAAAAAAACCAAACACGGCATTAATTGGTATTGGTTACCAATTCCATTCAATCAGAAGAGTTTAGTCCAGTTAGATCTCTGAGTATCCTGTTGCAGATTCTCAACAGTAGCTCTCCCCTTACCAAAAAAAAACTGACATCAGGGTCCTATCGTGTAAATTCTGATGTTAACTGGTCTGGGAATATGGCCAGGGCAACAGAATTTTTTTGAACTTCCCTGGGGGATTCCAGTGTGCAGCCAAGATTGCAACCCACCACTCTAAGTAGTTCCATGCACCTATTAATTTCATCCTCTAGGCGAAGGTCCCCAACCTCTTGTTCAATTGGCCTAGTAAATTCCTGGCTGCACGCAAAAATAAACCAAAGCATCATGAACAAAACCCAGCCCCTATCTCACAGCTTCAGACCCACAGACAGGAAGCAACTGTATACATGCTTAAAAAATAAAAATCAGGCCAAGAAGGAAAAGCGTTGACCTGAAAAGAGGCTTGAGCAAGTACAACAGGAGAAGAAGGCACCAAATCCTTCACCCTTGCTCGTTTTCCATACAGCTCTCTGCAACTGTCTCTCTTGTGTGTTGGGGGGAGATGTGCATGTGGAAGGTTTGTTCAAAAGTCTGAGAAACCTTGAGTAGTCTCAGTTCCACCACTTCCTGTGCAAGGTTCAGACAAGCGTTTTTTTTTTTTTCTTTCAGACAAGCATTTTAACTGAGTCTTAGTTTCCTTTCTTGTAAAATGAACGTAAAGCCATAATCTTCATAATAACCTTCAGGGAATGAATGTTAAAGTACTTGACACCTAGCCCTTAGTGAACCTCAAACTGCCTTAAGACCAGAGGTCCCAGACCAGGCTGTATTACAATCACCTGGGTGCTTATAGGCCAATTCATCAGAATTGGGGGTGGGGAGGGCAGGTCAGCAGTATTTAAAAAGGTCTTCAGGGGGGCGCCTCTGTGGCTCAGTGGGTTAAAGCCGCTGCCTTCAGCTCAGGTCATGATCCCAGAGTCCTGGGATCAGGCCCCCCATCGGGCTTTCTGCTCAGTAGGGAGCCTGCTTCTCTCTCTCTGCCTGCCTCTCTACCTACTTGTGATCTCTGTCAAATAAATACTATTATGAATAAAATTGTTCTCTTAATTAAAAAAAAAAAAAAACACTCTTCAGGTGATCTAAGGTGCAGCCCCAGCTAAAAGCCACAGAGCGAAGGTGCTTCTTTAAGCAGCTTCATCAAAGAGCCAAGGCCTTTTTGCTAATTATAAAACTTCCCCAAACTAAGGGCATTTCTACAACTCAGGAAAGTCTGCTGTTACATTTCAACCAAACTGCACCACATCGGCCACATAACCATAGTTATTATTTTGCACCCAAAACTTGCTTATAGGGCACCTACTGCTATTTCCAAGTGTCCTGCTAAATTATTTTCTCTCCCTCTGTGCAAGCTATTGGCCTCTTTCTCCCAGAGGTCCAGTGAAGAAGACATAATCATCAATCCCACTTTTTAGGGGAGAAAAACCAAAGAATCAGAACTACAAGTGTCCTCGGGACTCAGGCCCCTTTCATTACAAAGCCCAAATCAAGAAATCATTAATCTCCCGCAGGGTGTGTTCAAACAGATAGAGGGAACCCACTTGCAGACTGATCAAGTAATCAGTGGGAGGGCTTGAAAATTTGGCCATTTCTAACAAGTTCCCAGGTGATGCTGCTGCTACTGCTGGTCTGGGGAGCAGTTTGAAAACCACACTAGTTTAATGCATCCTTCTCCTCAGGTGGTCCTTATCTTGCATAAAATGGAGCAAAGTCAGATACAAGTTGGCTAAAGTTTCTCGGCAGTGTCCTTGAAACTGATCTTCTCTAAAGACTGTTTTCCAGGAAAGACAGGAGGCAAAGAAGGAACAAGGCGGAACTTTGGTCATTCCCACCCACGGCCAAAGGGCCATTTAATGTACAGACCCTTAAAAGATCACAAGCAAAACGAACCCTTCCCACCGCTGGACGACAGCATGACCCATTCCCAGCTCCTGAGGTGTGGTCACTTCAGGCTCCAACGGAAGTGACTAGATAGGTACCAAGGCACCAGTTAAGGGCGCTGGGCTCCGTGGTGACGGTACCCTGACTTCAAGCCCCTGGCATCCCTCTAGAAACCGGATGCACATCTGCCCTCCAGCTCCCTCTATTTCTCCCCCTAGCTCCCCCTCGCGCCCTTATGTTTAGAAGCACCTGGAAGTCCTTTCTCCACTTTCCTGAAACCCAGAGACTGCAGTCACAACTTTCAAAAAAACCCCAAACGCTCCGCCCCAAGGAATCTCCCGTCGCTGTCAGAACCTAACCGTTCTCTTTCGCAACACCCTCCATCCTCACTCTCCACCCCAATGTCCATCTTCGACGACCCCTCTTTGTTCTCTTCACAATCACCAATCCCATTTCCAATGAGCAGTCGACTCAGAGACACCCCCCAACTCACCCACACACAAATCTACTCCCCCAAGACCAAACTCTCTTTCCCGATCCCCAACAGCCAAGGACCACCCCACCAAATTATCCACCGAAACCCTTCCCCCACCCCCGGCCTCGCCCCCCCAGTCCCCCAACCACCTCTCCCCTTTCGCGACAGCCCCTCACCGCAACTCCCTCCACCCTCGGCCCCTTCTCTACTCTGCCTCTGCGGGCTCTCCTGGCCACCCAGAGCCCCCCGTTGGTAGGCAACGCCCGCCCTACCATGAAAAGTCGGAGGACGCAGGAGTCTCCAAAACCGGACTGAGAGAGGCAGGAAACACCCAGCTCGCGCAAGCCGGGCGGAGAGGCGGGGCCGGGGCGGGAACTTCCGCTGCCGCAGCCAGCTTCCGCCCCGCAGAGGGTTCCTTCTTAAAGAGTCCGTCGTGAGCCTGCACATCGGCTGCGTTCCCTCCAGTCTCTGTGGCTGGAGTGGATTGCATCTCGGCTGGATCAAGAATTAACCCGCTCTTGAATGGTCCGCCTCTTTTCACCTTCCAAGGAGGAGGGAAAGATGCAGAGAGATCGTCCTTCCCGGGTACAGAAGCTCTGCGGAACTGTCGTTTACCGGAACTGGATAGTTGCTTCCCAGCGGAGCTCTGAGAGCGGACACCCCGGGGCAAGATGGCGGTCGATCCTCTGCCGCTGCCCCGGGTCTGGCTAAACCCGAAGGTATTGGGCTGAGACGGCGGTAGCTGCGGCCCCGACCCCGAGCGAGGGGGCTACGAGCGGATAAAGGTCCACGGCCTGCGGGTAGCGAGTGGGAACAGGTTGTGGGTTCTCCTGGGGGGGGGGGCTTTGGGGGAGATGGCCCTTCGGCCGGGTCCCTGCCTCCCCAAGTAGGAGGGCAGGTGTTGGGGACTGGCTTTCGTGTTCCGAGGGGCGGGGGTGCGGAGAAATTTCTTCGTAGCCGTTTCCACCCTTTTTCATCTCTGGGAAGTATAGACAGAGTACTGCTGGGTGAAAAAGATTTGTTATCATGGTTGTTGATCCTGAGGAAAGATGCTGGGCTCCAGAGTCACCCAAACCGGAGTTCAAGTCCTATTCATTCGCTGTATGACCTTGAGTGAATCCCTCACCCCTCTGAGCTTCGCATTCTTGCTCTGTAAAATGGAGTAATTAGCTCGTTTCATAGAGGAGGTTGTGTAATACAGGTTTTAGTGTCTGACACTCCGCTCTCTCAGTAGAGACAGCTGGTGTAAATGATTTCAATAAGAAAAACTTGGTCGTAATCGGACTCTAACAGCCCTAGCGGCAGCCTTGCATTCTCAGCTTTTCTTTGCTGCCCTGTGAGCAACGGAGTCCCTTGGGTCTTTTCGGTTAGAAAAGTGGCTTCAAATTCGGGAGTCTAGTGACTTCTAAAAACTCATGTCCACTCTACATTTCATTTTCTCTGTGGGAGGGTAGGATTGATAATACCGTGCACCTAGATAGGCTGTACCCTTCAATAAATGATAGCTGTTATTCTTCACAGTCTGAGTCCTGTTGCCTATTTAAAAATTGTATCACTGAGACCTGGAAGAGCCGTTGAAAAGACAAAGTTAGTTAAATAGCTGTACAGTGTTTGATACACGATCTGCCCTTAACAAATGGTGGTGGTCACTAAACTTGGCTGCCCAGCTCTTCCACCATAGGAGGAAAATCCTCCTGGGCTCAGACAGTTGATGTTTATGATGCTTCACCTTTGGTTGATACCCTCTGGACTTTTTCATAATTATCCAGGAAACTGACCACATCCAGGGAAGACTGATTTTGAGCAGATACCATGGGAATATAGAAGTAGAAAAGCATCTGAGTCCAGTCTCTTAGTATTAAAATCTTGGCTCTGCCCCTTTCTAAATGTCTAACATGGACTATGGGACATAACTAAATGATCTCACACGGTTGCTGGCTTATGATATAGAAGGGACATGACACATAATGGATATTTAATCAACTTATTTTCCTTTTTGCTTTTTAAATAATCGTGGTTATCACCAACCTCTTATGTTCCTAATTTTCCACATATATCATTTTTTCCCTAACTGGATGGTAAGCTTTTTGGATTTTTTTTTTTGGCTTGTTTTTTAAGTGTAGGTGATAACAGTAAAGCTCAGTTACATGCTATCTACTTTCAAATACTCCTTGTTAAAATCTTCCCACTCTAATCCTAATCAGAGTGTCGTGTTGACTAGGTCAAAATAGAAGAAGTGTAAATATTTCAATTCTTTTAGCACCCATAGGAGGTAGGTACTATTGTCCTCAATTTACAGATAAAGTAACTGAGGTATAGAGAGGATAAGCAATTTGGCCAAATGAGGTAGAATCAGAGTAAGAAAGAACCAAGGGTATTTTGACTCAGGTTTTTTTTTTTTTTTTTTCCTATTACGTACAGCCTTTTTTTGATTGTGTCAAAGTTTGTGTAATCCTTCATTACAGTCACTTTGAGTAAGTATTTAAAGACTTCATAATGTATTTTATTTGTTTGATGAACTTGTAGATTCTAGGCAGATAGAAGAGGTGAATAAGAAGGAGCTAGAAAAGCTGCAAAAGCTCCTCTGCAAGGTTCCCTGGGAGAAGTGAAAGTTTTGAGATAGTCTTACAGCTACTTTGTCACAGTTTGCCTATGCATCCTCCTGTTTTTCCATTGAGAAGAGGCTCCCTGTCCCCCACCCCCAAATGAGGAGCTTTCTACATGTTAAGGAATGATCATACCATTGTGCTCACGGGTAGGGCCCTCTCTTGTGCAGCTCTCAGAAGCTTGAAGCTGTTACCCAATCTAAACAGGGTCATAGCCCAAATGATAGGACTGGTGAATCTTATTGTACCCAGGGATAGGACAAAATTTAATGGGTGAGAAATGTAGTGGTCCCAGCCTTATTTCCTACCCAAAGAACCTGAGTGTGCAGATGAGAGCCTCTACCGAAGTTTTGTTTTAAGATTTTATTTATTTGAGAGAGGGTGAGGGAGGACAAGCAGGGGAAGGGGCAGAGGGAGAAGCAGACTCCCCACTGAGCAGGGTGCCCCGACTCCGATGCGAGGCCAGATCCCAGGCCCCCCAGAATAGTAACCCGAGGCAAAGCAGACACTCAAATCGGCTGACCCACCCAGGCGCCCCTACTGAAGAGCTGGGAAACAAACAAACAAAATAAAACTCGTGTCTGTAAAGATAATGCATTGATTACTGTTGACTGCACACCATCAGCCACCATGACAGGTATTTGACATACATGATCTCATTTGGTTGTCCTTAGCCTCCACCATTACAGAGATGAAGGCAGAAAGCCTCTGAGGCATCTCTCTCCAGCACCTGGCAGAGCTGGGGACCAGCTCCAGCTCTGTTACTCCAAAGTGGGTGTGCTTCTCAGTGCCATGCTGCCTCATCATGTGTGTTCTGCAGAAAATTTAGAAAACAGCCTGGTTAAGGAAGCAGAACTTCCTGTAATCCCTCTGCCTCAAAACAACTGCCCTCAACTTGTTGGTGTGTTTCTTTTTCCCAGCTTTGTGCCTCTGTGTGCACATGCATTTTTCTTTTTCATTATGTAACTGGGATCATATGGATCCACAGCCAGCTCTTTTTTCATTTCTCCAGCATAAACATTTTTCTTATGGTTAAAAAATCTCAAACATAATTTTCAATGGCTGTTTAACATTCCCTTCTCCTGTTCTTGCTTACTGTCAAAAAGCAAGTACAGCTTTCATTCAGCTTCTCTGGGCTTGTTTTCAGTCTATTCCCTTTAGGCTGAAGGCCTGGGGTGATATCAGACATTAAATAAAAAGGACACTAGTGTTTAAACACTAGTTTAGTGTTTCAAACCAGAGGTATTTTTTTAAATTATTTTATTTGGTGAGGAAGTTATAGGATGCCCTATCTATAACACTTAATCCTGAATCTGGATTTTTTTTTTTTCCTTTTTTTTTCCTTTTCCTTTTGCCAGAAAAGACAAGCTCCTCTGAAGCAAGAAGCTGCCCTCAGTTGTGAGTCCTTGACAACATCACTAATGATTACCTGGCATTTCTGTATCACAGGCAGGTCCTCAGGTGAGCTCTCCAGGCTTCTTTTTTTTTTTTTTTTAAGATTTTATTTATTTATTTGACAGAGAGAAATCACAAGCAGGCAGAGAGGCAGGCAGAGAGAGAGAGAGGAGGAAGCAGGCTCCCCGCTGAGCAGAGAGCCCGATGCAGGACTCGATCCCAGGACCCTGAGATCATGACCTGAGCCGAAGGCAGCGGCTTAACCCACTGAGCCACCCAGGCGCCCGCTCTCCAGGCTTCTGCTGGGCAGAGAGAGCAAGTGATTCAGAAGAGTGTTATCTTTTCCTCCTCTGCCTTCTTCCCCTCCCTCCTGTGATCAGGTCGGCTTTGTTTATTTGTTTTGACAGTTATTGATGAGAGATCCATGTATTGGGAAAGCCTTGTTTAATAGATGTGAATTACTGTCGAAAAGGGACCACTGAGACCCCTCACTAGGTTGATCTGGCAGGAGCCCTGAATGAGCTTTTTATTTATTTATTTATTTATTTATTTTTAAGATTTTATTTATTTGTTTGACCAACAGAGATCACAAGTAGGCAGAGAGGCAGGCTCCCCGCTGAGCAGAGAGCCTAATGTGAGGCTCTATCCCAGGGCCCTGGGATCATGACCTGAGCCAAAGGCAGAGGCTTTAACCCACTGAGCCACCCAGGTGCCCCAAGCTTTTTATTCTTTTTTTTTTTTTTTTTTTAAGATTTATTTATTTATTTGACAGAGAGAAATCACAAGTAGACAGAGAGGCAGCCAGAGAGAGAGAAAGGGAAGCAGGCTCCCTGCTGAGCAGAGAGCCGGATGCGGGACTCGATCCCAGGATCATGACCTGAGCCAAAGGCAACGGCTTAATCCACTGAGCCACCCAGGCGCCCCCAAGCTTTTTATTCTTGATGGTGTTTTCACCTGGGCACTGCTTTGAGGGAGGTAGCACAGCAAAGAGATTGTTTCCCAGGGAGGTATGGATTTCTGAGTAATCCATTTCAGTCGTTTTGTCAGCTGGGCTGATTATATATTTGGGACAGAATGACAGTTTTCGAGCCTCCAAAGAAAACCTCTCAATGTGGGAGCCTCCATGGACCAGTGTTGTGTACGCTAGGCTGATAGCCAAACCTACCACTTTGGGAAAAGACAGTTACTGGTGACTTAGATAAAAATGTAATGGATATTGGTGAGTGCTGTGAAGTGTGTAAACCTGGCGATTCACAGACCTGTACCCCTGGGGATAAAAATATATGTTTATAAAAAATTAAAAATTTAAAAAAAAAATGTAATGGATAATTGAGAAGCTCTGTCCAAATCATGACAGTCAGTCGATGGCAGAGTTCTGGCCCAGAGTCTTCATCAGTCCATGGCAAGATGGGATCAGTAAGGATGGCAGAATAAATTGTACATAAAAACAAATACATTCAATTTAACAGATTGTTTTGCGTTCTGGAATCACAATCTGCAAGCTTTTTTAGCATTAAAATGACCCTTTGTCCAGAAAGATTAAAGGTTTCTTTTGTGGTGGGCACAAAATAAGTGCCAGTAAATATTTGTCGAGTGAATGGCTGAATGAAATAATGACAGTAAATAATTGTTTGATTTTTTTTTTCTTTTCCCCTTCCAAGTCTTAACTTGGCAAAAATAAATTTGACTGCTCAGTGTTAGACTGTTTCAGAGAATTCGATTATCTAGGAACCTTTGACCTGGAGGATGCCTGGTTTGCATTAGAGCGTTATGGATGGAATTGATTCATGCCTTGTTCATCTGTTAAACGATTACAGAGCCCATACCCTATGGCAGATGCTGTGCTCTTTCTTTTAAGCAGATGTAATTATTTAATACAGGAAAGAGCATGGTTGGTCTAGATGAGTTGCATGAAAAGAGCCAGTAGGAAGTTGGGACTTGTGCCAGGAGAGCTATTAGCCTTTTTGGAGAATACAGAAAGGTCCCAAGTAGCTCTCTGTTGCCCCAGTGCCTGCCCACCCTTGGCTCCGGAGCCCCTTCCTGTGCGTGTGTTTCCTATAATGGCCTACAGAGGCCGCTCACCATTTTCCCCACAGGGTTTGTGCAAGTTTGCAAACATGTTCACCGTTTCTCAGACCTCGAGAGCATGGTTCATTGATAGGGCCCGTCAGGCCCGAGAGGAAAGGCTCGTGCAGAAGGAGCGGGAACGGGCAGCTGTTGAGATTCAGGCCCATGTTCGGAGTTTCCTGTGTCGGAGCCGGCTGCAGAGAGAAATCAGGTGGGTGCCAAGGGCTCAGCACATTCTCCCTTGCTCCCAATTAATAGCAAGAAAAGATGGTGTTTTCTCTTACAGTTCTTGAAAAGTCTTCCAGCTGCTGTGAGCTAATATAAAATGTCTTTTTTTTTTTCTTATCCTTCCCTCCCCAGGAGAGAGATTGATGAGTTTTTTAAAGCAGATGATGCTGAGTTCAGTAAAAAAAGTGCACTTTGTATTTTTAAGATTGCCAGGAAACTGCTGTTCCTGTTCAGAATTAAAGAGGATAATGAGGTAAAATAATAATAGTGAACACTCTGCTTACCCATTGGCCAGATCTTTTTAAAGTATTTTATAAATACTAATTCATTTAGCCCTTACAGCGAGACCATGAAGATAAACTCTGGGATTGCCACATCCTGCCCTTTCTGTGCTCTTAGGATGTGTTTTGTGGGCATTGTGGTCAGTGCTTCTGAGAATCATCACTGTTCTTTTTCACATTAAGTATGATAAGCCCTTGGAGTCAGATGTAAACTGGGAGCCAGGCAGGTTAGGAAAATGTGTGAAAGAAGCCATTTACAAAACAACAGAATTCCTAGTGAGCAGTAGCCAGAAGGGAGGTGATGGTGATGGGGGATGGTGAGGACATTAGAGGGAGCGATGGGGTCTAAGGCATGCCCACTCAAGGTGGGTAGCCACTCTGGGGCTGCAGCCAGTGGTGGACTGCTACTCTCCTTTGAAGAGGAGGTACTGGAGATCCTGTGCCTGCTTGTAAGAATTGGTAGCTAATTTGAAATTCCTTTCAAATCCTATAAACCAAACAAAATGTTCTGGTTGCACCTTTGGCATTAGAGTGATCAGCCCAGAGCAGCAAGTTGTCTGTTCCAGTACACCCGATAGCATTGAGGAGTGCCTCTGTGCTCCCAGGGGTTAGGCATTCATTACTGCAAAGCATTCCATTGTGCCAGACCCTCCTGAAGGTACTGGGGGCCCGGAAGGAAACAAGATGGGCAACGTCTCTAACCCCGTGGAGCCTGTAGCCTAGAGAGAGGCAAAAGTATGCTGGCAGTGGACACACAGACACATAGATGAGGACAGACAGGTGAAGTGAGGTGACCACTGTTGACAGAGGAAACTATAGCTCTGGGTGATGAGGTGGCGGCCCTGGACCACAGCACTTTTGAGGGTGGATCCAGGGTTGGTATAGACAGTGTCATTTAGTTTCCACTTTCCTTCCTTTTGCATTTCAAGAGAAAAGTGATGATGTGACAGTTTGTGAGGCAGAAGTCTCTGTCCGTGGTGCTTACAGAATGGCCCCTGGGAGAGCTCCACTCGGGCGGCAGATGCCAGTCTGCAAAAGTGCAGGCCCAGATTGCCAGGTTGATTTCATTTTTGCAAAGGAGCCCCAGTCTAAAACGCACGTGTCAGGCTCATCCAGCCTGTGGGCCACCAGGCTGAGAGCCTTTCATTAGCCTCTCCGATCGTGTTTTTGTATCTGTGAGAGGGAATTCAATATGATCACACATGTGAGTCCCCTGGCACCATGTGAGTGCCTACATGTGACAGGTGCCCATGGGACTCCTGCCTTTTTCCCATCTCAGCATTGGTTGTGGAGTGTATAACCCCCACTCTGCCTCTTTGCAGAGATTCGAGAAGTTGTGTCGCTACATCCTGAGCAGCATGGATGCTGAGAATGAGCCCAAGGTAAGCGGGATGGGAGGTAGGAAGTCTCCCAAAAGCTCTCAGGCCAGTCTCTTGGCTTTAAAGATCCCTGCTGAATTTGGATTTTGTTGGGTGTGGCTTTGCATAGGCACACAGAGCCCTGTATGTCAGTAACAGCTCGAAACATTAACGAACTGTAACTGATTTTTTTTTTTTTTTTTTAAGTCTCTTCATTATCCAAGAGCTATGGTCTGCTCTTACCGCTTACTCAAGATACCAAATTCCCTTCCTAGGCTATTCTATCCCTGGGTTTAGTGTTAAAATAAATCCTACTCGCTGCTTATTCACCTGTTCATCTCCATTGCCTTCTCCGGCACTGGAGCTAGCAAACGGGTCCCCTTCCAGTAGCTACAACATATGTGTTTTGGTCTCCATGCCTGCCCATTACATTTCTCTCGCCTGCTTGTAGGTGTGGTATGTGTCCCTGGCCCTTTCCAAGGATCTCACCCTCCTGTGGATTAAACAGATCAAACACATTCTTTGGTGTTGCTGTGAGTTTCTTGAGCAGCTCAAGGTAAAAACAAAACAAGACACCTGTGAATATACCCTCTTACTGGAGGCCTTTAGTACATGTTTTGAGAGTCCTCGTGATTCCTTCATAGGTTATTCCGTTGAAAGTTTGTCTGAGTCAATTAAGAAATTATTAGAGCCCTTGTTCTGAAAGAGAGTGAGTTAGATCCTGTTATCAGAATGAGCCTTTCTTTTCTGTGCAATATTTTGACCATTGGCCTGCGCTTACTACAGTCTCCGATCCCTGGAAATCTGTTGGCTTTCTTTCTGTTCTTTTGACACAACAGATAATTTATTGCTTATATTACTGTATCAGTCAGGCCTTTTGTTGCAAGTGCAGATAGCAGACATCAGTGCAGCCAGTAATACATACAAGCTAAGTGAGAAAGAGACCATCTTTGATAGAATATTCTCTGTAGCATGGCAGCCAGGGATGACCAGAACCAGGAGCTTCTAGGGTTCTCTTTACCCTTTTCTCTCATCCCTGCTCCCTTTCGAAATCGTGGTAGCCAGCAGTTCTGACCTCACATCCTTACCCTGTCTTGACCACAAGAAAAGTGAGGACTCCCCCATTGGTTTAGAAATCTGGGAGGACTGATAAAGGCACCCTGAGAACCTGATCTCAACCTTGAGCTAGTTGCAGTGGCAAGAAGGATGGGGTACTGCCACTGGCCCTTCCTGGTCCTGTACTCACACTTGTGTTAGGAGAATGTGGGCAAGGGTGTGAGTCGTTGGAAACAGCAGACATTTTCACTTTGCACAATGGGGGGAGAGGTTTCAGGGACAGAGGCTTAGCAGTGACTCAGGTCGTAGCTGAGTGATAGAGTAGAGGTCCCCAGAGCCCCCAGTGATCGGTTCCTAGCCCTCTCCCTCAAGGCACTTGTGAATGACTCACTCAGCCTTGACCTGGCAACAAGCATGAATTGTGGTTATAATAATAGCCAGTATTCTATGGAGTTACCTGTGTGCCGGGCACTGTTCTTAGTGCTTTATATACTTTAATCCATTCATTTCTAACAACAAGTTATGGAGAAAGCAGTGGTCCTACTCCTTTGTCAGCAGCCAAGGAAACGAGTACAGAGAGGGTAAGCAACTTGGCCTAAATAAATCACTCAGCTAGGAAGTGGTAAAGCTAGCCATCTGAGCCCAGAGTCCCTGTTGTATTCAGCTGGATTTCTGCATTGCAGCTTCAGTGTACACGCATGCATACATGTCTGCGTACGAACATACACAGCAAGCTAGCTCCAGTCAGCCTGTTTTCCAAGAATTCTCTTCTCCGTTCCCAAGAGCACTTCAGATTCCATGCTTGAGCACTAGTGTGCCAGCATCTCTGTCCATTAATTCCCAAAGGGGTCGCTTCCCAGGAGGAAAGGGATAAACTCGGACAGTCCTGACTCCCTTCGGAGGCCAGTCTGCATCCAGGCCGGTTGTGCATGGATGCTTGGCTGTGGGAGACGGGAGGGCTTGTGTCTCATCTCAGTTTTTTTATTGTTTCCAGCCCGAAATTTTACAGGACTCCAGACTCATCACGCTGTACCTCACGATGCTCGTCACCTTCACAGACACTTCAACATGGAAAATTCTCCGCGGGAAAGGTCTGTGGGACTTGCTACAAAACCTTTCCCACGTGGCATTTGCATAGTGAGCCTGGGGAACTTTTACCTTCTTAAGAAGCATGTTTGCTGCCATAGGTCTCAGGGAGAGACCTAAAACCCTACAAATGAAGATGCCCTTGGCACTTCCATCAGATGGTGTTTGCAGTATCCAGAATTTGTTCAGTGTTCTAATAATTTCTCCTCTCTTTGCATTTATATTCAAAGGCTTGGTCCCTCTAATCTCGTTTTTGAAAACTCCCCTAGCATCTCAGTCTCCAATTAACAATATTTGCATGACCTTGTCATTCACATCAGGATCACTAAGAGCAAATAATTCTGTTTTGCCCGTGAACTTTGTGTCTTGAAGCTGCCTCCTTTTCCCCAGAGGGTGGGCTGAGCCTTACGTGTTTTGTATATTCACTTCATCCTTCCGTTCGGCTAATAGCCTTATCGGTGCCAGATACCATGCAGGCGCCAGAGAGACCGAGAAGATCGCTGCCCTCAAGGGGGTTTAGGAGCCAAACAACTGTGTGTCTGCCCTTCCTCACAACTCTGGGGAGACTGGTGAGGAGGACGGACCCCAAAGGGAAGTCACGGACCTGTGACCATATGTGCAAATAAGCAGACTGTACCTGTGAACATATACATGTGGCCAGGGGTGCTTGGAAGGAGTGCTACAAGAGGGGAGAGCGTTCAGTGGGTCAGGGAGGACCTGCCTTACTACTGTGTCTGGGGCTCAGGCTCCCCTGCAGGAGCCATGTCTGAGCTAGGAGCTGGAGGGAGGGTTAGCGTTCAGAGCCAAGGGGAGGGATAACACCTTGAGAGCCGAGGCAACTGTATGTGCAGAGGCTCCCAGCCAGGAAGGAGGGGTAATTTTAAAGCAGGGGAGTTGGTGGGTGGTTTAACACTGGGTGAGTTCTGTCCTTGAGTTCCAGAGAGCTCTGTCCCGGTGCAGGGAGAAGGCAGCCACAGAGAGCAGAGGGTGCCGGGCCCTCAGAGGGAATTAGGAAGGGTGCTACAGGCCCTCTGTGTTACCTCTGGCCAGGGAAATGATAGGACTCCTCGCCTAAGAGGGGACACCTGAGCTGGACCTTCTGGGAGAGAGAATTCTGGCAATTGGTCTCTCCCTGTACATTGGGACCAAACCAAAGATGGGAGTAGGAAAGCAAGCCAGAGAAAATCTACTTTCCACTTCCTTTGTGGCCTCGGGCCTGGGCCGTGATGTTCTGTCCCACGTATAAACGGTTCACAGTAAGGCCAGTGCCTTTCTTCTCAGACTTTTTTTCTTTTTGTTCATTTAGGGGAGAGTCTTCGGCCAGCCATGAACCACATTTGTGCAAACATCATGGGACATCTCAACCAGCGTGGGTTTTATTCTGTGCTGCAGGTTTGTGACCCCATGCCTTATCATGGGACCTTGTTCTTCCCTACCTGAACTTGGATTTTTACGACTGATTTCTTTGGCCTATCTGGTGCCTTCCCCACAGAAACCTTTTTGCAAGAGGAGTTTAAGGCCTGGCATCCTGTCCCTTCCCCTGCCTTGAGTTTGTGTCAGGTTTGTGTCAGGGGAGGACAGTGGCCCTGGGATCCCTCTATTGTGCTCCATCTTTGGCTCCAGGAATAACCCAGTCACTTGACATTTAAAATCGGGAACGACACCTCAGGGCTTGGTTCCCTTGGGTTCCTTCTTGGGTGGTGTCTGGAATTACTTTTCTTGCTGTGTCCTCAAACACCTTCTGTCCACACTGCGCTTTACTGTGCCAGCTCACACCCCCAGGGAATTGTCAGAACTCTAACCACTGTTTAAAAACACTTTGGGATTGTTGAGTTTAAGAAGTAGCATTGATCTAGCCCTTCCTTCTGCCTGGTACTGAGATGGGCCGGCTCCTTCCTGATTGGGTTGCCTTTTCTCCTCACACAAATCCTGTGAGCTGGCTTACTGGCCAGAAGTGGTATCATCAGCCATTCATCTCCATGAGAGAAGCTTCTGGATCCCAGAATACGGGAAGAACACACAAACGAGATTTAAGTTTGGTATTTTCACTGGCTGTAAACTTTTTTAGCTCTTTATTATTTCAAAATTTTAAATATGATATTGAGAGTTGGTGTGGTGTCATGAAGGCGATAACCCTTAGTTTGCTCTCCCTTCTTTTCAGAAGAATTTTCAGAAAAATTCCAATAGAGTTTTTTATCAGAAGCCCTCATTTTACTTCCACGCTGCTTTTTTACATACATGTGAATATATAATCAGCGTTGTCCCCTGACCAGTTGAAGTGTTCTTTTTCAGGTACTGTTAACCCGTGGCCTGGCGAGACCCCGGCCTTGTCTGTCCAAAGGCACTTTAACTGCAACCTTTTCTCTAGCACTGCGGTAAGTAGCAGACACCGGCTGAGGGGTTGGCACGCTTCGAGAGGCTTGCTTCTCTTGCTTTCCTTTTCTCCTATTCCTTATGTTCAGTTTGGGCTTGCCTGCTTTATCAGAATTCACCGGAAGTGTCATTCTTCAATGGTGACCATCTGTGGCAGCTCTTCTGTCTGTGTCCCTGAGGTTTTGGCATCATGATTCGAAGGAAGCTTTTCAAAGTGAATTGCTTTCCTTGTGCCAAGGGCCCGAGATACAAGCATTTGTCCTTTTGAGCTTTTAATTGATAGAACCCGAGAGCTGGAGGAGGCCCAGCAAAGGGCCAAGCAGAGGGTTAAGAGAGTAGTGTTGTGAACACGGGTTTAAAATGTTCAAATCTAGAGGCCCAGAGAGGAGGTACTGTTTGCCTTCACTTAAGAGATAGAAAATACATAAGAAGCTAACTAGTTCCCTGTGGAAATGATGCCTGCAATTCTGAGAATCATCAGGTACACAGAGCTGGGTCTGTTTGGGTCCGGAACTTTCTTAAGCTGTCAAAAGCAGCACTAACTTGGGGGAAGAGGTTAATAAGGTAACCCAATAACCTTAATCCTCAAGGTAATAATAAACTTAGGGCAGAGGGAGTGTTGTGATCAAATCAGCTTGGTAGTGTGCCCTGCTCTGCCCCCCTTGCTAATCCACAGGGCACTTAACCACGGGAAGCCCTCGACAAGTCTGGCGGTTCAGGAACCTTTGGGCTTGTTTAATCTGATGTTGGCCCAAACCTTCCTGAATGTGCAATAACCTCGCCTGATTTTTCAGTGCTGGAGTGTGTCTGTTAATGGTCCTTTTCTACGGAATACTGTTTTGGAAAATGATCTTCTAGAGGATCAGTTGGCACATTGTTTCTGTAAGAGGCCAGCTTCTACACATTCTTGGTTCTGTGGGCCACACGGTGTCTGTCACAGCCACCCTGCCATTGCAGCACACCGCAGCCTAGACAATACATACCGAAGTGACAAGGGCCTGTGTTTTAATAAAACTGTATTTAGAAAAATATGCGGTGGGCAGAATTTGGTTTGTGAACCATATGTGAGCCACTGGTCAAGACTGTGCTGTCCACTGATCCCCAGGGGCTGTTAGAAATACGTTAGAATTAAGAATTCAGTTCCTTGTTTTGCCATGTTTCAAGTGCTTCCGGGCCACATGTGACTAAGCAGTGATGACCTTACTGGACCACACAAATAAGGAACATTCCCATCATCATGGAAAGTTCTGTTGGACAAGGCTGGTCTAGAACAGCCTGGTCCAATAGAAATATAGTAAGAACTGCATTTAAAAAGTCCAAAAATGGGGCGCCTGGGTGGCTCAGTGGGTTAAGGCCTCTGCCTTCGGCTCAGGTCATGGTTCCAGGGTCCTGCGATCGAGCCCCACATTGGGCTCTCTGCTCGGCAGGGAACCTGCTTCCTTCTCTCTCTCTCTCTGCCTACCTGTGATCTCTATCTGTCAAACAAATAAATAAAAAAATCTTTAAAAAAAAAAAAAAGTCCAAAAAAGGGGAAAATTAAATCTTATGTAATTTTATTACATAATCTATTTTATGTAAACAAGTGTATCTAGAATATAATCATTTCTACATGAAGTCAGTGTTTTTAGATTATTTATTTTAGTTATAAACTTAATAATTTCTTTTCGGGGCACCTGGGTGGCTCAGTGCATTAAAGCTGCTGCCTTCAGCTCAGGTCATGATCCCAGCGTCCTGGGATCAAGCCCCACATCGGGCTTTCTGCTTAGCGGAGAGCCTGCTTCCCCCCACCACCACTGCCTGCCTCTCTGCCTACTTGTGATGTCTCTCAATTAAAAAAAATTAAAACCCATCAAAAAAAAATAATTTCTTTCTTTTCATACTGAGTCTTTGAAACTTGGGGTGGATTTTATACTTACAGCCTATCTGTCGCTGAACTAACCACATTTTAAGTGCTCGGAAACCACACGTGGCCACTGGCTACTGCGTTGGACAGCACGTTTCTAGAGGGGAGATCCTTAAGACAGAGGAGCAAGTGTCAGCCAGTGATGCTATAATTAGTTCAGAGGTAGACCAGGTTATCTAGTAAATTATACCTTCCTCGCAGACCTTGAAAGGAGTTCTATTTAATGAGTCATAGGATGTAGGTAGAAGCAGGTTTTCCAGCCGGAGGCTTCCTGCAACTTCTTTTCCTGAGTCCCCTTCTGGGGCGGCTCATTCCAGTATCACCCACCCTCTGCTCTGTCAGGGACAGCAAAGGGCTGACACATGGATGCCTGAGCTCTGGGGCAGCAGCAGCTCTGCCTCCTCCTCTGTCTCCTGAGAACACAGATCTTTCCTTCTGTTCCAGCGTCCCTCCCCCGCTCCGAGAGGGTAGTAATTCATGGTGTAATTCACCAAGAGGGTCACAGCCAGCTGTTCCAGCATGTTTCTTCTCCCTTAAGAATACAATGGCATCCAGCATTTTAGGTTTTTTCACCCCCTACTATAGACTTATAGTCTATACTCAAGTCTATACTCACTTGTAAAGGCCGGGCTGCTCTAAAGCTCTTTTCTTCAACAGTGCGCCTTTCCCCCCCGCCCCCGAATATCTGTATGTAATTGAAAATGACCAGGAATATCTGTATGTAATTGTAACTGTATGTATCTGTATGTAATTCTAACTGTATCAAAATATCTGTATGTAATTGAAAATGTTATCTCTTTTAAAATGAGATATCTAATGAATTTTTCATACTAGAGTATACTACTGAAAGTCTGCAAAATTATAAATGGTATGTTTAGATATGATCACCAAATCTTATGCTGCAAATAGCTAACATTTATGGGCCACATGATTGTTTTAAGACTTCTGCTCACATTAACTGACTACTCACCATATTCTCCAATCTCAGTTTTATAGGTGAGGAAGCTAAGGCCCAGAGAGGTTAAGCCATGTGCCCCCAGTCACACTGCAGGAAGTGGCAGGCCCAGGAGTTAAACCCAGGCTGCCTGACTCCAGAGCCCATGCTCTCTACTCCTTGTTGTTTACACTTGCCTACTTGCCTCACCTACTGGACACATTTTTTTATTCTAGGTACAATATATGTTGAATTTGAACTTTCTCAAATTCTCCTCATTCCATTTATAACCCAGGCCCCGTGTTTGCCCAGGCTTGGTTTCTGTTTTTCCCATGTGCCCGTCCCTCTCCCTGGTTGCAGAATGAGCTCTCTGTTGGTGGGCACTGTGCAGTGAACCTCCCTTGTCCTCTCCTCCCCTGCCCAGGTGCCTACCACTGAGACCCGCATATAAGGTGCACCCTGCTAAATGTACCACTGGCAGGACATTGGTAGGATTTATCACCTGAGGCTTAAGTGCAACAACTACAAGGCTAAAGGAAGATTTTGATGACCTCGTGCTGGGGCTATAGATAACCAGGCATTGAGGGAAATGGGGTGTCTGGTATGTCGGTGTGGTCTTTTGAGACTGGCCTCCTTACAGTCCTGCAGTGCCTCACTCCTGGTCAGTCAGGCAGAGTTACTTAGGGTGGGATCCTAAGTAACTCCTTGGCTCCCCCTTGGAGATGCAGTTGTTCCCTTGTAAGCAGGAAGTGATGAGTTAAAGTTTTGGTGACATCCTCTTGTGGTTTGCTTTTCTTCTGTCTGGGTAATTGCTTAGTCCTGATCCACACTTCTTTCTAACATAGAGAAAGTAATTTAATTCTCTTTTTAAAGAATTCTCTTTTGTCCAAGTCAGCTCAGTGAGTTTAGTTTGGTTGTTCAGCTTCCTTTAGGCAGGTGGTTGACAGAGTCTCTGGTGTTTTGAGCATTTTAGCCATACTAGTTTTCTTGTCCCAAAAATGGTACCCTTGACAGTGAAAGTTTATAATTCAAATTCTGATAGTCTAAGTACTGGTAACATAACTTGCTTGTTGCAAGTATTAGCTAGAAGATAATCAATTTCGTCCTGTAAGTTCTACCTCCTTTTTTTTTTCTTGCATGACCTCTGGTGTTTTTAAAAATAACTTTATTGAATTATAATTCACATATTTTACCTTTCACTCATTTGAAGTATACAGTTCACTGGTTTTTATTTTTTATTATTTTGTAAAAGATTTTATTTATTTATTTGACAGCGAGAGAGGGAATACAAGCAGGGGGAGTAGGAGAGGGAGAAACAGGCTTTCTACCGAGCAGAGAGCCCGATGTGGGGCTCAATCCCAGGACCCTGGAATCATGACCTGAGCCAAAGACAAACGCTTAACGACCGAGCCACCCAGGTGCTCTTACAGATCACAGACTTGTGCAATCATCACCACTGTCTAATTCCAGAAATAAACCCCATAGCCATTACCAGCCACATGCCTTCCCTCCCACTCCCACCCCCTGCCCCCTCCCATGTCCCCAGCAACTACTAATCTATTTAATCTTTGGGATTTGCTTGTTCTAGACGTTTCCCATAAATGGAATCCTACAACGTGCGGTCTTCCATGCCTGGCTTCTTTCACTTTGAACAGTGTGTTTATCCGTGTTGTAGAATGTATCCAGGGGTGCCTGGAATGTATCCAGGGGTGGCTCAGTGGGTTAAGCCTCTGCCTTCGGCTCGGGTCATGGTCTCAGGGTCTTAGGATTGAGCCCCACATCGGGCTTTCTGCTCAGCGGGGGGCATGTTTCCCCGACTCTCTCTGCCTACCTCTCTGCTTACTTGTGATCTCTCTCTCTCTCAAAAAAAAAAAAAAAAAAAATGGAAGAAGAAGAATGCGTCCGTTCTTCATTTTTGCAGCCGAGTAATATTCTGTGGTAGGGACATGCCACATTTGGGTTGTTTCTATTTTTTGGCTATGTTGAGTGGTGCTACTGTGAACATTCATGTGTAGGTTTTTCATGTGGACCTGTTTTTCATTTTGTGTGTATTCCTAGCAGTGTAATTGCTGGATCAGGTGGTAACTCTGTGCTGAACTTTTAGAGGAACTGCCAGACTTTTCCAAAGTGGCCTCACCATCTTACATTCCCACCAGTAATACATGAGGGTTACAGATTCTCCAGGTTCCCACCAACTCTTGTTACCATCTTCATCAAAGCTCTCTTCCTGGGTGTGAGGTGATCCCTTCCTTTTGTTTTGATCCTGCGGTTTGACCCGTAGGCCTGCGATGTTAACCATCTTGTCATGTGCTTAGCAACCATTTGCTCTTCTTTCTTTGGAAGAATGTCTGTTTAATGTCTTTCAAAGAAAAATGTCTTTGCCCTTTATTTAATTGGGTTGTCTTTTGTTGTTGAGTGTATGAGTTCTTTTTATGTTCCAAATGAAAGTCCCTTATCAGGAGATAATTTGCAAATATTTCCTTCCTTTCTGCTGGTTGTCTTTTTACTTTCATGATGGTGTCTTTTGAAGCCAAGAGTTTTAGATTTTGTGGTTTTTAAATTTTTTTTAAGAGTTTTTTCATCCATCTTGAGAGAGAAAGCACATGCACACACAAGCAAGGTGGAGGGGCAGAGGCAGAGTGAGAGGCAGACTCCTGCTTAGCCCGGAGCCCAACTCAGGGCTCCATCCCAGGACGATGGGATCGTGGCCTAAGCCAAAGGTAGACCTTAACCCACTGAGCCACCCTGGCACTCCAGATTTTTGTGATTTTTCTTTTTCCTATGTAAGAAATCATTGTCAAACCAAAGGTCACAAAGATTTACTGCTGTGTTTTCTTCTAAGAGTTTTACAGTTTTAGTTTTAACTAGCATTTAGGTGTATAATCCGTTTTGAGTTAATTTTTATATATGGTGTGCAGTATAAGGATCATTCTCTTATTTTCATAACATTTGTCTTTTTTTCTTTTTATGGAGAACTGCATGCATATTGTATAAAACCTGGATGGAATAGGATAGTATAAGGAAGAAAAAATGTCTCTCATGATTCTGCAACCCAAACATCAACATTTTTTTTTTTAGATCTGTCTTTCTTGGGTTTTTTTCACTTGTATATACTTATGGGCTTATCTGTGTATGTACATATCTAAGTATTATTATCATAATGCATACTTAAAATAAATTGCTTAATTGAAGTGTTAATCGTTGGTGAGTTATCGCATAGTAAACCCGCCTGCATAAGTACCACTCCCCAGCATTGTGCCAGCATTCCAGAAGGTATTTTCCTTCCTCCCGCTTATTATCTCCTCCCTCACCTCCCCTGGACATAGTTCCTTATTCTGTTTTGTTTAAAGTTTATTACAGCATGGATATTCTCTCATGTCAGTAAAACTTGAAAACAGGTATCTGTCTCGTAGCTGTACCCTATGACTATACTGTCCCTGCTTCAGCCAGTCCCCCTGCCGGTGTCCTCATCATCAACCTTTAGTTTTCCCCAGAAGTCCTGTGAAGCAAAATTCCAGGGGAATTGGGGTCATTGGCAGAATGGTTCTTTGGCTCTGGGGTGACTCACAAACCCGTGTGAATAAGGTGATCTGTCTATGTCTAGCCCTGTGATTGCCGCACAATTTTCAGACAATCTGATTCGGCCATTCCTCATCCACGTCATGTCTGTACCTGCTCTTGTGACTCATCTCAGCACAGTGACCCCTGAGGTAAGTGACTCTGTGATGTCCCCCCCGAGTCTGGGTTTGCTTTTCTTCTTAGAAATTAGAGAATAAATGTTTTCTCTGTTAATTTCCACTTCTCCTGAGATTTCTTCTAAGCCAGTAGCCACTGTAGGCACACTCATGTTAGCAGGCCAGAGAGCAAGGTTCCCATCTTTGTTGACTTTCTTCCTGGCCATGGAGAGCACGTCTGGCATCCAAGAGTTGATCTGCAAGCCATCGAGGTCATGCTCTAGTGGGAAATTCCTCCTGTCAGCTCTCACTCTAACCGTCTACAATTGTTTGCAGCGCCTCGCTGTTTTAGAATCTCATGACATGCTTCGTAAGTTCATCACATTTTTAAGAAACGAAGATCGATGCCGTGATGTATGTGAAAGCTTAGAAGGATGCCATACGCTTTGTCTAATGGGTGAGGATCCGTGGCTGGAATTTGACTGTTTTCTGGGTGTCGGGAAAAGTCCAAGTGTGTTTGTTTTTTACTGTTCTGGAGATCATGAGTTGTTTTTAGTAACACTTGGAAGTACTTAAAAGACATATACTCAGGTAGATAAAACAGACACATAAAATAGAAAATCAATGGAAAATATATCAGCCTGGCAACTTAGTTGAGTAACTATAAATGAATGTTGAATTTCGGTGCTTGGCTTCCTGGCAGCCAAGGGAAAAATGAAAATGCGATGAATCACCTGGATAATTCTCCTCTCAAGAAAGGAGGACAGGCCCAGTTCGGGGGTGTTAGATCAGAATAGGGCCTGCATCATCTTTTTAACGTTTTCCTTGTGATTGAAGACAGGACAGGAGCAAATGGAGAGAAGCATTTGAAATCAACAGTGGTACGTAATTCTCATCACTTAGAAGCTATTTTACATAGAAAAAGCTTCTTGTGCAAAATTTTAAGAGAGTTTATGGTGAGAGTCCTCACACGAGGCAATTTAAATAACTTCCATGAGTGTTGAACAGTGATTTCCCAGAACATTCAGATGCCCTTCCAGAGGTCCTTTCTTACACTGACTTGATTTTTATATCTTAGTGTAATAGTGAAGTGTTACTTCACTAAAGATCATACCTCTGTGGTTCTGACATTACGTTACTTCCCGTCATCCTTACCTCAGGAGTGGGGAGCCTTATTCCAGTCTTAGAATTATGAAACAGATTGGAGAGGTGGGTTGAGGGGCACGCAGCTCCTCTGCAGCAGGGCCGAGATTTGAAACCAGGAACCTCTCCGCATGGAGTTTGTTTTTGCACATGGACATGGTTGCAAGAGCCCTGGGCAGAGAGCAGGGCTGTGAAGGTAATGCAGCAGGTCACCTGGCCCTGCCACACTCCGTTTTCTCCACTCTCTGTTTGTAGGAAACCTCCTGCACTTGGGCGCCCTCAGCCCTAGTGTGTTAGAGGAGGAGACAGACGGGTTCGTGAGTTTGCTCACCCAGATGCTGTGCTACTGTCAGAAGTACGTGTCCCAGAAGAAGTCCAACCTGACACACTGGCACCCCGTCCTTGGCTGGTTCTCGCAGTCAGTGGACTACGGGTGAGTCCTGGGGGCAAACTGCTGTCTTTCCTGTCCCCTGCCTGCTTCTCACCACCTCCCCCTTCCTTCCCTCCTTCCAGCTTGTTGTTGTGTTGTCTGTTACAAAAGTAATATATATTTATTGAATAAAATCTGGATAAAACTAAAAGAGAATAAAAACCACCCCATTGTTCCACTACCCTGAGACTACCCATGTGAATATCCCTTCAGTTTCTTTTTTTTTACCTATAAATATCAGCAATTGTTTGGGGGTCATTTTATTTTGTATTTAATTCTTTAGTAAATTGTGAATCTCCTCTGTCAATACTATTTTTTCTTTTTCAATATCGCTTTTCTTGACCCCCTAGACTGTTGTATTTTGGAGATGCTAAAATAAGATACATGATTGAAAGGGGATAGAAGTCACCTCATCCTTTTCAAGAGGTGGAATATCAACTTAAAAATTTTTAATTACAGAACTCAAAAACATTAAAAATGCTAGGCAAGAAGAGAGCAATTAAGATGGCATCATGAGTTTCAACGTGAAACCTGTACCCTTCACTGAGATAAGGCGGGTCTTAGGGGTGAAGGTGGTTGTGGCTCCCAGCTGTTTTTCTGTTCAGATATCTGCCTGGGTTCCTGGAAGCTGCCCTGGAAGCAAAGAATGAGGAGCAGGGAAGGAATTCCCCAGATTGCATCTCTTCCTCATGTCTGAGAGCCATCTAGTTGGAAAGACAAATGACCAGCTGGTGGCAGGCCCTCGTGTGACACCCCAGCCTGAAGAGGATGGAGCATGATGTGACTGGGACACAGGAGGGATAGTATGGGAGGCAGGAGGGGCAGAGGAGCACAGCACTGTGCAGTCTGGTCTGCTCTGGGGGGCTTTAGACAAGCCGCTTTACCCCACTCTCCAGTCCTGAAACACAGGGAAATATTCCCAGTCCCTTGGATAGTGTTGTTTCGAGGATCAAATGAGATAAGGCATGTCAAGGGCCTGCCTCTAGGCTTGGCCCATGCTCGTGGGTGGTGGCTCTTTCTCCTGTGATATTGGGAGCCCACAGGAGCCTTCATGGAATGTGGAGCCGGGAGGTAAAGTAAGCAGATTTCAGGCGTGAGTCTAATGCTGGGGGTACTGTGCGGAGTCGGGGGGAGAGTACTTGAAGGGAAGGAGACTCTTAGGAGGTTGGGGGGTCACAGAGACTTGCAGGTCAGGCCTGTAGTCTAGGTGTGAAGAAGAGGACAGGCAGTACAGCAAGCATCATTTAGCTTTTGTCGACCGGGTGTGAATGGGGTGGGGTCAGGATGAAGAACAGAGCCGGGTGTCTGGGAGGACTGTGCTGTGGGGAGCCTGGGGCTCTGGGTTGAGTAGGAATGCTGTCGGCAGCACAGGAAGCTTGGGAAGGGTGGCAGAGAAGACCAAGAGAGCATTGCCTTATGCATCTACGTCCTTGGTGGCATCTGTGGATCCCACTTTCTTTTTTTTATCCTCTCATTTGCCATGTTGACTGGCAGGCCGTAGCCCAGCCCTCCAAGTGGAAGGCCCACTAGGAGCTGAGTGGGCTGTCGGTGGCCATCCATCAGGTGGAACTGACGTGCCTGGTCTCCTGCTCTCTCCTAGCCTTAACGAGTCCATGCCCTTGATCACCAAGCAGCTGCAGTTCCTGTGGGGTGTTCCTCTGATCCGGATCTTCTTCAGTGACATCTTGAGCAAGAAGCTGCTGGAGAACCAGGAGCCAGCCCATGTGCAGCCAGCATCCCCCCAGAATGTGCTTCCTGTGAAGAGTGAGTGGCTGGGCCGGGGGGGAGCCCATGGGTCTGCTTAGCTCAGGTGCAGCTCCTGCTTTCCCTGTGTGTCTGCTCCCCTCTACTTCTGTGACACTCGACCTTTTCCCACATGGGCTTTAAGATTGCTTCAGGAAAGTTCACATTTAGCAAAAGAGCAACAGAAAACCCTTAGGGCTAGAAAACAAGGACCAGGGAAACAAATAGGTGACCCAGATCACGATTATGTGTAGAGATTATGGATGTTCCTCAGGGCTGCAGTGGGGTCTATGAACTTCCATCTGGCTCAGAATTTCTCTTAGCTAGAATGAAAGGGGATCTGTGGATCTTCTCTTACTCATTAACACAAAGAAAGAAGGCCCATTTCTTAAGGGAAGTGGACCTTTTCTGACTCCCTATTCATGAAAATCTCCCATGTGGGGGTCTGTATGCAGAGGACGCTGGGTCACTGACCGGGCCACCCCCACATTGCCCCTTTGCTTAGTCATAGGTTCTGTGGAAAGGTTTCTTGTTGCCCTCTCTGAGAAAAGTTCAGGAAATGCCACTAACACGGAATCCGGTGGAGTCACCTGCCTGTGGCAGATTTCCAGGTTCAGGGTGACTTTTCTTCCAGTGTGGCACAGAGCCCCATCGTGCAGCTGTCCCTGAGCAGGAGCTCAGTGTCCCTTCATCAGGATGGAAATGTAAACAGGAAGGTCTAAAACTGAAGTCGAGTACAACCCAAACCAAGTATCACTACTTGAGTTTGATACTGTTTCCCCCTTAAAGCCCAGAGCCGGGAATCCCCCAGGACCACCCCTACCCCGCTCTGTCTTTGCCCATCTTCCCCCTAATATCATCCTCCAGACTTTTACCCTGTGGTTCTGAGGTCAGGTGGCCTAGTGAAAGAATCCCGTGTGGGAGTCAAATAGGCCTGGCTTGGTCTGAGATATTTTCTGGTGTTCTGAAGAGGTCTCTGGGTTGCACCTAAAAGCCTATTGTTAATGGTTTTTTCATTTATCCCAGAGCAAGGACTTGAGTCAGAGCAGCCGCCCCACTGTCCAGCCCTGCCTGTAAATCACTTTATTGAAATGCTCTTTGCAGAGTAAAACCAGGCAGATGGCTGAACGTCTGCTCACACATTCCTTCTCCTCTCCATGCCAGATCTCCTGAAGCGTGCGTTTCAGAAGTCTGCGTCCGTTCGGAATATTCTCAGGCCTGTTGGGGGTAAGCGTGTGGACTCTGCAGAGGTCCAGAAGGTCTGCAACATCTGTGTCCTCTACCAGACCTCGCTCACGACTCTGACCCAGATCCGCCTGCAGATACTCACAGGTGTGCAGTCCTGGGGCGTCTTCGTCCATCTCTGACATTTGGTGGATGATTGTTCTTAGAAAAAGCGGATTTTCTTCCGGCTTTCTTGGCTTGGAAGATCGGTTTTTGAAGGAGGGTATTTTGAGCTGTTCTTCTTAGAGGCTGATACACCTCCGTTAAATGGCTCATACTGACCTCCGTCCCAGCGCTACCAGTTCATTCCTGTGACCTGGCTTGTATTTCCATGCATTTGCTTTTGGAAGGTAGCACTTTTTCTGAATGAAAAACTGGAAAAGACAAGAAAGAAGAAAACTTAGACCATGTTTGATCCTGTAGGCCAAGGATAACCACCTGTTTTTGAGTGTACCCCATCCACATATACTTATGTTTAGATGAAAATGCGTAGTTTTACCCTTCCCTTTCTGTTCATCACTTTAGAAGCATGTTATCATTGTGAGCAGTTCTTCCAGAATTCCATTTTTGTTGACCTCATAGTTGACCATCACTTGGATGGGCCTGTTGTTTTCCTTCTTAGCTGAGCAAGGAAGAAGGTCGTTTGTGTCATGAACACAGAGTTTGGGCATTTGGGGCTTCCCACTGCCGTAAAGGACTTGTTCATATGAACAGTATGGCGAAGGACAGAAAGTCTGTAGGCCATAAAGCTGTCGACTACATAAAGGGTTAAAGCCACTACTTCTGTCTTTCACACGTACTTGTTCATCTTCAGACATTAATAGAGCACCTGTCTGTGCCAGGCCCTGAGAGTGAAGAGGTGACTAAGACAGCTAGGGTCCCTTTCCCAAGAGGATTCTAAGAGTGGGAAGGTGAGCTATAGGCAAGGGAATAGAGTATTTACCTTTTTTTACTTTTTTTAGAATTCTTTCTGCTCTGTGACCACAGAAGTAAGGAGACAGTGCGGACTTGGATTAGAGGAGGCTTTCCCAGCCTCAGCACTGCTGACATCTTAGGCCTGGTACTTCTTTGCTGTGGAGGCCATCTTGTCCACTACAGGGTAGTGGCCCCTACTCCGAGATGCCAGTAGTGCTTCCCCCTCCCCAGCTGTGCCAGCCCTGCTGGTCTCCAAACACTGACAGGTGCCGCCTGGGGGCAGCATGGTCTCTGGTTGAATAGCACAGGCTTGGTGTGGTGAGGCTGGAAGCAGGAGCCTTGGCATATGTTTTAGAGGTTGTGTGTCTGCAGGTCTGACGGGTACATTGGAGTTGGAGGAGTAAAGGCTAAAGGCTTCAAAGATGAGGCCAGAGTGTTGGCCCAAGCAGCCTTCCTGGATGGTGGTACCATCTGCTAAGCTGGAGACAACCAGCTGGGGGTGGGGCTGGTGGGGAAACACGAGTTCTGTTCTGCTCTGAGAAGCGTGAGGTGCCACACAGGCACGTGAGTGTACTGTGGGTACAGACAAAGGAGTGTCATGTAAAGCCTTGGGCCCAGGGCAGGCTCCATCAGGAGAATTCAGAAAGAGATGAATAGGGTCCCGGACCAGGCCTGGCACCCCAGCACCCACTGTGAGGATTTGAGAAGCATATTAAAGTGACATGACTTTGAGTTTATGGCCTGTGCTCAGCATTTTAAGGTGACCACAAATTCAAGCGTCCCCTATTCCTTTGAGAGCACGCAGAAAGAAGTTTTCCTGGCTAACTTGAAAATCTGTCCTTTCAAGAAGGAGATGAACTAGTATAAACTGTTTGTAGACTATTCGGTGTGTCCATCAGCATGCAAAGCAGATTGTAGAAGATAATACACTTCTTTGCTCATGCTCCTCACATGCACTTGGTGGCCCAGAGTCACATGCTGCTTCCTGGCAGAGCTCTCCAGAGCCCTGCATCTTCGCTTCTGCTGGAGTTGCCCCCAGAAGCAGTGCTGGTTGGATCTGTGTCCGGGGCTGGCAATGAGTATTTTCATCCACGCCTCGAGGACCGTTCACATAATGTGAGAGTAGTTCTTCCTGATTGTCCCATGGGAGCATATTCGTGGTCTCCACGGTTTAACTACTCACTCTGTTTCTCTCTTAATCTATTTCTAAATTGTGAGGCTTCTGCATTCTTCTTTCTTTTTGGTTTCTGCATTTTGTAACCACATTCTGCGACCTTGAAAATGTGGGCTCAAACCGTTAGGAATAATAACTAAGTGGGTGTTCCGTTTCTTTGCCTCCTCTGTGGCTCCTTCCTGCCTCCCTAGTCTAAGCGTTTATACCAGCATTGACTGAGTCTGTCATTGTGCCCTTGCTGCAGGCAGATATATCTTCCCCAAGCAGTTCTTTTTCACGATTAAGTAATTCAAGAATGCTCTGTAAAATGAGAGGTATTCTAAGGACTCAAATATGAGGAGTAATTTGAGGCACACACCTGACTGCGTGTTCAGAGACATGTGGAAGTTTAGAGCCAGGCTCTCTGAATCAGTAGCTATATTAACAGACTTAAAATGTAACAGCGATGTAGCCTGTGTGTCTGAGGCCTTGAGGCCATCAGGAAACAGACCTAAAATGTCTTCTGCTTCACCCAGGTTTAAGTATTCTTGTGACACTTCACAGGATCTCTGCTACCGTCTTTCCTTACTCTCCCATTTTTAGCAGAAATAGAATAATAGAAGTAGAGGAGAGGAAAGCTTTGCTAAATACAGATGAACCTAAAAGATGGTTTAAAGCAGGGTCTGCAAACTGTAGCCTGGATACCAACTGCGGCCCACCACTTAGTTTTTTGTAAATGAAGTTTTATTGGAATACAGTCTCATCCATTCATTTACATATCGTCTGTGGCTGCTTTTGTGCTACACTGGTAGCTTGCAGTAGTGTGACAGGGTGCTAGCCCAGGCCCACACAGGCTAAAAAATACTTAGTTTCCAGTCCTTTCCAGGAAAAATTTGCTGATCCCTGATTTTTTTTAAAAATATTTTATTTATTCATCTGACAGAGATCACAAGTAGGCACAGAGGCAGGCAGCAAGAGAGAAAGGGAAGCAGGGTCCCTGCCGAGCAGAGAGCCTGCAGTGGGGCTCGATCCCAGTACTCTGGGATCATGACCTGAGCTAAAGCAGAGGCTTTAACCCACTGAGCCACCCAGGCACCCCCTGATCCCTGATTTAAAATAAAAACACAGAGTCATACAGACATGGGTTCTCTTCTTAGCTTGGTTGGTTGGTTTGGGCTAATTACTTAACCTCTCCCTGCTTCAGTTTTTGTTTTTTTTTTTTTCTTCTTTTATAAAATGGAGGTAACATTGGGTTTCACAAGATAGAAAGGAGATAATGCATGCAGAGTACTTAGATCGACATTTGAAACCTAGAAAGCACCCATGAAATGTTAGCTATTACTGTGATCATTATTCTCGTGGTGATAATGATTTTCTTTTGTGCACATTTAATGTCCACTGAGAAGGATAAGTGTTTTGTTCCCCCAGTGGGTAGGAGAAACTGTGGACCAAGTAGAGCCCCCACCTGAAGCTTGGGTTTCTCTGTCCTTTTCCAGGTCTCACTTACCTTGATGACCTGCTCCCCAAACTGTGGGCGTTTATCTGTGAGCTGGGGCCCCACGGAGGGTTAAAGCTCTTCTTGGAATGCCTCAGCAATGACACTGAAGAGTCCAAGCAGCTCTTGGCCATGCTGATGCTGTTCTGTGACTGCTCCCGGCACCTCATCACGTAGGTTGACTGCTGTGGGGCTCCATTCCTTTCCTAGAATGTGGAGAAGCCAAATCACAGCATCAGTAAGGAAGCTGCTGCTGATGTGGTTATCGCCATCGTTCAGACCCCTGTGGCAGGGTCATTAGGAAAGTTAGAGCAGAAAACATTTACAGTACAAGGTGGGCCAGCACATAACGGGGTTCAGCAGTTCTTAGTTCCCATCCTTCTAGTGGATGACCCAGACCCCTTCTGGGTCTCTCAGGCTGGGTTCAAGTCACACCTCCACCATTTCCTCATGGGTTAGGTAGTTCCCTGGAAGATTCCAGAGCCAGGGAGCTGGGAGGCAAATCCTGGGTCTGCCACTTCCTGAGACATCTTGGGCAAGCGGCCTCGCCTCTGTGAGCCTCCATTTTCTCATCCATAGATGGGAACAACAGTAGCCTATACCACTTAGCCGTGTGGTAAGGATTGAAAGAGGTAACAACACAAAGTGCTAGGCAGAATCCCCGACACACAGGAAGGGCTGTGATGCTTATTATTCTCAAGCTGACCCTGGGCAAGTTGCTTAACTTCCCTGAGCTTCAGTTTCCTTTCGTAAAATGGGAATAATGTTAGCAACCTGATAGGGAATAAATGAGAAAAAGAACGTCAAGTACTCAGGTACAGTGCCTGGGACAGAGCGGGGAAATAGCAAATGTGAGTCCCATTAAGTTCCTTTGTTTTTTTGTTTTTTGTTTTTTTTTTTTTAAGATTTTATTTATTTATTTGACAGAAATCACAAGTAGACGGAGAGGCAGGCAGAGAGAGAGAGAGGGAAGCAGGCTCCCTGCCAAGCAGAGAGCCCGATGCGGGGCTCGATCCCAGGACCCTGAGATCATGACCTGAGCCAAAGGCTGTGGCTTAACCCACTGAGCCACCCAGGCGCCCAGTTCCTATGTTTTTTAAGCTTGTGTGTCTACTTGTGTGTTTAGTACTTTTTTAATACCACGTTTTCCCAGAGGTTGGTAAAGAATTAAAAGAGAGAAGGGGCCCCAGACAGTTTTGTCCAGGGTAGAAGACATTGGTCGTTAGGAGATCAGGAATTGGAGGTGGCAGACTGGCTAAGAGTCATGGAGGGAGGGGCTTGGTGAGCTGTTGGAGGCGGGCTCAGGGCTCTGTGACTGCAGCTGAAGACAGCCTGAATGACTGGGTCCAGCATGATCTGAGAGTGAGTCATGTTCTAAAGCAAATGAAGCAGTCTTGGGAAATTTTCACATAGAGCTGTATCTTAAATGGCTCATTTCCTCACATGTTCTATTAAGCATTCATTCATTCTTTCATAAATATTTTTGTTTATGTGGCTGTTGTGGATGCAGAGGAATGTTCCACAGCTCTCCCCTCAGTAGACCCAGACTCTCAATCAAGAGTCCTCAAATAGGCATGAGTTCAGGCAGGAATTAAGGGTGTCACAGTTGGATCCTTATAAATAAGAAAGATACCAAGGAGAGCTTCTGTTTTTCTGTCTCAATTATAGTTTTTAAAATTTTTACTACGGACAATGCAAATAAATAAAAAGTGGAGGAAATAGTAGAAGGAATCCCCACCTACCCATCCGCAGTGGTCAGCACTCAGTCACCTCTGCTTCCCTGCCACCCCCACAGGCTCTCCCCTCCACTTTATCCTGAAGCAGATCCTACACATCCTGTCATGTTAGCTCTAAATTTTATCTGAAAGATAAAGTTTATTTCTTGAGCTAATTTTTTTCTCGTAAGAGGTAGAGATTTCCTATTTTCCCCCCCTTTGCTCCGTGGGAAGCTGACTAATTTTCTATCTGATTTAGGATTCTTGACGACATTGAAGTTTATGAAGAACAGATTTCATTCAAACTGGAAGAGCTGGTCACCATCTCCTCTTTCCTGAACTCCTTTGTCTTTAAGATGATCTGGGATGGAATCGTAGGTGAGGTGAAGAAGCCGGCAGTCATTTCAGTGGTGCTACACTCGCACTCGCAGGGACGCTGCAGTCTGTACCACCAACTGATTCTCAGTTTTATTGCCCATCACAGCAAATTGGAAAGGCTTATTTATTCACGTAATTGGAAGTTTTACTTCTTCACTCTATGTGAAGGTCATCTTAGATCTCTCCTCAGCATGTATGTGTATGTGTAGAGGATTACTGATGCCAAGATTTCGCCCTGCCTCTCCTTTTGCTCCTTCGAATTAGTTTCCATGATGTGTCAGGGCACACCTCAAACCAGAGCTTCCCTCCAGAAGTGCTGGCAAGTTGTTCAGTACAAAGCTTCTTAGGTTAAAAGGGTCTTTGGATCACCGGCTAGTGGGAGGCAGCATGAGTGATTGTGTCTGAGATACCCAGGTCCTGCAGACTCCTAGAACATACCCAGGGCACCTTTTAGTTTGTTGCTGCTGCGTGAAATCCAGAGTAAAGGAGATGAGGACCTTGGTGGGGCCTGGTGACGGGCAGAGATGAGAAGCTGTCCTCCTGGCGCCCCCCCCCCCACCAGCTCTGACCAGCTCTGGGTGTGCGGCTCCCCCATTCGTTTACCCCACAGAGAACGCCAAGGGGGAGACCTTGGAGCTGTTCCAGTCCGTGCACGGGTGGCTGATGGTGCTTTATGAGCGGGACTGCCGGCGTCGCTTCGCCCCTGAGGACCACTGGCTGCGCAAGTGAGGAGCAGGGCACAGAAGGGGGGGTTCACAAAAGCCAGAGTCCCCTCTGTCACACTCCGCATTCATGCTCCGAGGCTGGGGAGCGTTCATCCCTCCTGCATGCCCTGTCCTCCTGGGGGACAGACGCCCAGCAGTCACATCTGTGAGGACATGTGGATGCTGAGGGTGATGAGAGCGTATTCATGGTGACAGAGCTGGGTCCCATTTCGCAAATGGGGAGCAAGTTCTGGCTGAGCTGAGCAGCAGGTTGCGATAGTTCAGCGGTGGTTTATCAGCAGAATGAGCCGGACAAAACAGCTAGCTTTCTCAGGGATGGGGTGGGGAAATGCTCTTGCACAACTAAACGTAAGATGACTGCAATTTTTTATTAATGATATGTCCACTCTGAGGTTGTGGCACTAGAGTGGGGTCTAGCAGATGCTTCCAGTAAAGAGCCAGACAGTAAACATTTCAGGCTTAGCAGACCAGATGGTCTTTTGCAAGTGCTCTGCTGTGCTGTTGTAGCATGAAAGCAGCCAGAGACCGTACATAGTGGTCATGTTCCATGGAAGTGGATTTACAGAAATAGCAGCAGGCTATGGTTGGCCACTCCTGCACTAGAGAATGGTTTCCGTGTTGTAATAACCCCAAACCCATGCCTTTCCTCTGAAGGGATCTCAAACCTAGCGTGCTCTTCCAAGAACTGGACAAGGACCGGAAACGGGCCCAGCTGATCCTGCAGTATATCCCGCATGTCATTCCCCACAAAAACGTGAGTTGCTTTCAGAGCTGGGCTTCTGAGCATCTTTCTGTCCCACCACATGGCACCTGACCTGCCCTTGCTATAGCAGTTGGAGAGAAAGACATGAGCTCACTCACTTAGCAGATGCAAACGGGGATTGATCTCCTGCTACATCAGGTTGTTAAGCCAAGTACAGAGACTGAAGACTGTGGGAACTAGCAGTTCATGCAGGTGGGGTGTGTGTTGCAGGGATGGATGCTGCGGGGCCCAGTCAAGGGGACCTGCCCCAGCTGGGAATGGGGGAAGGGAGTCAGGAGAAGCTTCCAGAGGCAGAAGCAGGCAGTAGTTAAAGGCCTGGGTGATCGAGCATTGGTGCTTCTGGAGGGCTCGCCATGTGGTCTGGCTGCGGAGAACACCAAGGGGTACCAGGAAGCTGAGGAGGTTTATAGGAGTTGATACTGGAAGGTCTTTGCGAACCAAGGGTGGGAGTGTGGATTTTGGTTGGACTCATTGGAGTGTTTTCAGCTTTAGGGGCCCCTGGTCAGACCAGGGAGAGAGTTTTAGAGAGCTTTAGAGAGTTCCTTCTGGCCGTAGGATAGAGGACTGGCCAGGGGCAGAGGAAAGACCATAGAATCATGAGAATGAAGACATTCAAAGGAGAGAGGAGATGGATTTCAGATGGTGGGCATGTTTCTGGCCTGGGCTCGGGGGCACTTGTTGGCATCATTTCCTGGGGTAGGAGAACAGGCAAGAGCAGGTCTGGGCAGTGCCAGTGAGGTCAGCTTTGAGTAGGCAACAGGCAAGGCGTCCGCAGCTCCTCGAGGCCATTGTGCAACGGAGCTGGAGAGACACTCCGCATGTGGACAGCGCCCACATCTGGCCGCATCCATGGCCGTGGACAGGATGGTCAGGGAGCCAGAGGGAGCGAGATGACCAGGGACCTGTCCTTGAGAGTGCCAGCACAAGGAGAGGACTAACAAGAGGAAGGACACCAGCAACGTGGTGTCCCAGGCTCAAGGAACGTGAGACGCTCGGGAAGGATGGGGTCCTGTGGTGAGAGTGTCGGGAAGCAAGGGTAGGCACCACCCCATCTCTGGTCCGTAGTGACGCTCCAGAAATGTCTGCTGGACGCTGCATACGGGGTTCACTGAGAGGAGGCTCCTGCAGGTCTTCCTGTGTCTTTCTTTCCTTTCCTTCTTTTTTGACAGGACATTTCTAGAAAACAGCACAGGTCACATTTTTGTAAATGTGAACATTTATTCACCTTATTTTTCAGAGCTACTTACTCCTCATTGCTCTCTGATATTGTTTTGACCTTGACGTTAATACTCGCAATTGCTGCTGTTCGTTCTCCCTCGAGGAGCGATACACAGACAGATGTGGCTATTTAAATTGTTATTGCACTTGACAGCAGAACCTCTCAGAAATGAAGGGATTGCGTGGAGATAACTTAGTGAAACGTGTCTCCCACCCCCCCTGCACCCCCCACCCCCACCGAGGGAGGCCCTGACAGTAGCCCTGACTTTGCCTCAGATGGACCCCCTGCAGCCTGGCAGAGCCAGCCGTGCTGTTGCTTTACTCTGCCCAGTGATGGAACGTTCTTCCTCACCTGAAGCTGAGTGATTTCTCTGTACCATCTACCCTTTGGTTCTTGAACAGCCACTGACAGTGGAATCTAAATCTTCTGAGATGCACAGATGACTCGTTTGCCCTCTGGGTCTTCTGTGTTCTGAGGATTCTGAGGAATCACCCCCTTCTGCAATCACTCTGCAAGTGGCTTCAAGGCCTTCATCTCCAGGCCCTTGTCCACTGTGGTGCAGTCCGGCTGCAGACACAACACCTCGCGCTGGGCCTCCGTGCCTGCAGAGTCAGCCCTGGACCATGGCATTCCCTTATCATGCAGCCTAGGAATCCGCTCCGTGTCTCTGCAGTTCACAGATGGCATCCCTGCGTGCCCCTGGGTTGTCACAGGGCAGTTTACATTTTTGAGAGGAGCACAGTGAAATCTGTTGGCCACTCTGTGAAGTACCAGCTTGAGCTCACATTGTCAGCCTTTCACTTGAGGATGTCCTATTTGCTAAGCTGGGTTTTAAAAAGGTTAACTAAATTTGTTAATTTCAGTGTACCTGTATTTTTAAGAAGCAGCTACTAAACCCTTAGCATACACTTACTTTTTTTTAAAAGGTTTTATTTATTCATTTGAGAGAGAGAAAAAGCACAAGCAGAGGGAAGAGGGGCAGAGAGAGAGGGACAAGTCATGCTACCTACTGAGCAGGGAACTAGAGATGGGACTCGATCCCAGGGCCCTGAGATCATGATCTGAGCTGAAGGCGGACGTTTAACCAACTGAGCCACCCAGGCGCCCCGTGCACACAAACACATTCAGTGATTTAGGACCCTAGCCACCTTATAAATGGCTCTGTATTTCTTTAGACCTAGGAATGCCGTGCAAGTCCTTACTGAGCCCTTGGGGTTGCTGAAAGCAAGAAGCCTGGGGACCTCTGAGATTAGTTGGCATGACTTGGGGGCTATAATCTAATCCTTGCTGTGCTTTTGCTTTGGGGAGTTTTGCTGAAGATTGCCATCAGGGTTTTTGCTTGGTTCATGAACTCTTTCTTTCCCATCTCTTGGGACTGGACCTTTCCTGGCCCCTGGCCCCTGTCCTGATCCCATGATGGCCTGGACAGGTCCAGAAGGGCATCTGTGGCTCAGTATATCACAGGGTGTCCTCTTCTGATGAGGCGTATACTGCCCTTACGCTGACACGTCTTGCTGGAATGCACAGGGCAATAGGGTCTCCCCAGTCACTATGGCATTTGCTCTAAATGCCAAACCCTCCCTGTTCTTGATCTCACTCGAGTGGGTGGCTCACAACGCTGTTCTTGCTTCCCTTAACGTTTTTGAAGGCCTCAACTCTGCCTGGTTCACATACACAGCACTTCATTCTCTGTGCCGTCTTACGTAGCTTCTACTCATCTGTGTGATTCATCTCCCCATTGGGACTTGAGTCCTTCCTCTACTGTTTGTGCCTAAAAGGCCTAATGCCCTGTGGGGTGGGCAGGGCATTAGGTAGCCCATCACACCCTGTGGTGTGATGAGCTATGTGTGGGTCCTGGGTTTGAATCTGGCTCCTTTGTCCACCAGCTCTGGGACCTTGGGTGAGTGAGTCCGTTTCTTCATCTGCACAGTGGGTCCTTTCCCAGACGTCTCCTGTGGTTGCTGAGGCCTCAGCCCCTTGAGCCCTGCTTACAGTTGCCCGCAACTGTTTTCCACACCCCATGGAAATCAGGACCTTGTCCGGGGATTCCTGGGCGACGGGCAGTCCCTCAGCCACCTCTGCACTTCTGTTTCCGTATATGAGGTCTCTGCCCCTTACTGGGTTGACCCAGATGGGAAGCTCGTCTTCTGCCTCATGTGCAGGTGATCGTTCTATAGATTTGGGGGCAGAGGAAGCGGTTGTGCCCCACAGCTCACAAGTGAAAGACCTGTTTTGGAAGTCAGCAGTCCTCCGGCACAGATGGGACAGGCGACAGTGGCCTTCACCCCATCATAGCTGCCCTCACTGTCACTCAGTCTGTTCTTCCCCTCCATGTTGTCCTGGAAACCCTGGATCTTCTGGTACTACTCTGAGCACTTCAGTCCTTGTTTCAGGACTCGCTGACCAGCCGCATCACACTGCTCTGCTGAGAAGTAGTTCCTCTGCTAAATAACCTTCCTCCTCCCTGGGAGGCCATTCCTGCTACAGCTATATTTATTTCATGGCCAGTTAAATGATCAAATGGGAACGCACTAGCCTCCCCTGTATACAGTTAATCCTTATTACCATTGTTACTGTTCTGACTGTCCTGTTTGTATTTAACAAAGCTTTTGACTTTGGAGGGGATTCTCATTTAAAAAAATAACAACAGAGCAGTCTTTGGATTTATTTCTTCATTCAGCTGACATCATCTGAGTGCTTTTACAGCAGTGATTCTCATATTTGGGATGGGGCAGAGGATCGTACTCTCCTACAAGGGGCTTTTCAGGGTCTTGACCATGGCGGGAGAGAGGGTTCTTCTCTAACAGTGACTGAGAAATGTTACTGGGTAGGGGTGGGGGGTGGGTGGGCTTTTGGTGTGCTTGAGGTCAAAGACCTTTATTCTGTGGGATCATTTCTTTTTTAAACTTCTGACAGTGAAAAGAATTATCTTTGAAATGTTTCTGTTTTGCAACCCATGACGTTGATGTCCTTTAAAGCAAACACAGCTCTGTAAAGCACCCTGGGTGACCTGTCCTGCTGCCAGGTTTTTGTAGTGGTTTATCAACTGAATGAGAACGATGTTCTCTCAGACCATTGTTACATGGACTCTGGCTGCAGCCAGACTGTTCATTCTGTGACCTTTCTTCCTTGGCATGTATTTAGCTATAATTTCTAATTCCCCAGATTTGGGGGGAACGTCTACTATTCTCCCAAGACACTCCTAACCTGCAGCACTTGTCAGAGAGTCTCATTCTGCTTGCCTCTTACATGACTGGTTTCACTAATCTTGTACAGCATGTCTTCGGGAATCATCATTTGTTGACCCAGTTTCTGGTCTCACCTTTGCTCATTTCAGAGAGTTCTCCTGTTTCGAAACATGGTCACCAAGGAGAAGGAGAAGCTAGGGCTCGTGGAGACCAGCTCAGCCTCTCCCCACGTCACTCACATCACTATCCGACGGTCCCGGATGCTGGAGGTGAGAAGCCCATCCAGAGAGGTGGACTTTTCAGTGCATGATCTGTTGCCTCCAACCATTCTTGTCACTCCTTGATCTGATAGCACTGAAGTCAAGGCTTGGGGTTGGAATGGGGCCATTGGTCCTGTCATGTGCTCTGGAGAGCTGCCTGATTAAACGTGACCTCAGTGCTGGGGACCCACAGTATGGTATTTCCCTGCCTTTTCCCCATGAGGGCCCCAGGGCTGGAACATCAGACACTGTGCTCTTTGCACTGAGGACAGGAAGTGCTGCATGTGGGCATTCTCATGTCTGTGCAAACTCCCTTGTCCCTGGGAGACATCTTGCCCAGACTCCCAACCGTGAATAGGGGGCTGGAGTGTAGGTATCAAGTTTACTGAGTCATGGTGCGTGGGGGGGGGTGCGTTTACTGCATAGCCAGGAGTTCTTCGTAGATGGGAACTTCAGAGAAACAGGGAAGTGGCCTGCCTCAGCCAAACCCAGTGTCCAGTGTGACCCGCCTGTGACAGGTCCCTGTCTTCAGAACGCTTTACCTCTGTATGTCAGAAAGTCCTAATAACCGAATGAATTTGTCAACACGACACTGGCTACCATCTCCTGGAATGTCATTACAGTAAATGTGTGTGCCTGTGAGGTTACCATGAGCCATTTCCCACCCCACCCCCCAGGGTTGTGCAGTGTGGAGCCCGCCCAAATGTGCTGACCCTGCTGGTGGTCGAATTGGTGACTGAACCCCAAGTCCACATGTCCAGGAGAGGCTGGACTTGATATAGTTGCTCCTGCTTGCTCTTTGGACCTTCTCTCTGGCTCTAGCCACAGCCCCTCATCAGCACATTTTGCGGCATAGGGCAGTCGTGGGATCCCAGGATGGCACGTGGCCACGTGGCCACATAGCCAGACACCAGCAAATGGCACTGGCAGCAGCCCTTCCTCCCCCTCCCCCACAATTTCATTTACCCCTTGGGGCATTCACACTCCTTCGCTAGAGAACTGCTTTTAGTTCCCCTGAACCTTGGTGACTGACACAGGGGTCTGCTGGGGAGAGGCAGCGTTTGGTAACCAAAGTTTCTGACATTCTTAAAGGTAGAGAGAAGAGATTTAAGTGCCTCCAGGGACCCTGCTGGTCATGGGAATGGGTCAGGCTGGCTGAGTGTGTCCGTGCAGGAGCATCTCGTTTGCACCCTGAGCAATACGACTTGCACTGCTCCCTCCTGCTTTTCTTGAAACACAGCCTCAATTTAGGTAACTGCTTAAGGAAGAGCCCTGCTCGTGAGCCGGCCGATGACACCTGACATCCAGCCTCAGGGCTGGCGAGCAGTAGAGAGGGCTGGGCAGCTGGGGAACTCGTGCCCCCTCCAAAAAGACCACCTGCTCCTCCTGTCCCTTACGGTCCCCAGTCCCTCTCAGACGTGGCCGGCACCAACAGGAAGGCTGGGGTGGCAGAGATGGGTGTGTGTCCTGAGAGTGACGGAGTCTCTGGCTCCCTCCTCAAGTGTCGCTGCTTGTGGGAGACTCACCGCATGTCCCAGTTACCCCGGGCCTGCTTCCTCAAACACAGCCCTCAGGGGGTGTCGGTCTGTTCCTGGCTGGCCAAGTCTGCTTTTTTTTTTTTTTTTAATATTCCCTTAGAGTATATCTTGTCATGAAACAGATTACTGTTGTTCCTTTTGAACTAGGAAGGGGAGAGGGTCACATACTCAGTTGCCCTAGTTCTCGTCACGTGCTGGTTTGGTTGTGAGAGGGGAGCCCAGTGGCATTTGCTTGTTTTGGACACAAGGGGGCATCAAAAAACTGATCTTAGACACTCCTGTGCAATTCTGGCCTTCTATCCAGTCTCCTTCTCTGTGGTTTCACTGAAGGTGGTGCTTCTGCACTGTCCGTGCAGGTGTTAGTCTGAAGTCTTGCAGGAAGGCTTTCCCTCACAGAGAGTGAACTGGGGCTGGGACCCTAGCATCTCAGGACCGGGAGGAACCATAAACCATCCTCTGCCCAGCTCTGTCCCTGCAGTCACAGGCGGAACTGGGATTCACAGTCACGCTCACGGAGGTCTCAGTGGGAGAGCTGGGCTCTCATGAACCAGTCTCATTCCCAGGTCAGAGTCACTGCCTCTGCTCTTTGAGTGCAGGATACCCTCCTCCCACTCACCTTTCAAAAGGAAGAATGCAGATCCAGTTCTTGTGTACTGACACTCGTGCCCAGAGGGCGCAGCAGGCAATTTTGTCAGAGGAAGCAGCTGGCACATTGTGCCCTACAGCTCTTCAAAGAAAAGGCCAGCATGGGGCTGATAAAGAAGAAGTAGGATTCGACTCCAGTGAACATTCCTTAAGCACCTGCCTTGCATGTGGCCACGTGCTAAGTGCTTGCACGTAACACCATCTCATTTAATCAGCGTGATCCTGGCACCCCTGCAAACATGAAGTCAGCTTAGCGAGGCATCATCTCAGAGCAGAATGGAGGAAATCTGCAGGCAAGCAAGAACGTGCTGGAATTCTCCACCCATCCACGACTCTATGCCAGGATAATTACCATAAATGCAGGCAGAACGGTTTAACCATTCTGCTGCAGCTGCATGCTGACTTCCTGTGTTCTGTTGCTTTTCCTCTCACTCAGTGCTTCTCAGGCTTCCACTTCTCAAGTGCTTCTCGGGACTGCGCACCCAAAGCCTCAGCCTTCCAGAGTTCGTTATTATGGGCTCTCCACTTGGGAGCTTAACCCCAGGATAAGATCAGAAGCTACCAGGGACAGTCCTTTGCATTACGAGGGGAATATGATGAGCAGCAAGGCGGCAAGAGTTCCCCAAAGCAGTTCTTGGCATTCTGGCCCCGTGTGCTTAGTGATAAGGGACCAGGCCGGCAGGCAGGTGGCTGCCGTGAAGATGGTCTGTCTTGTGTTAGCAGAATGTCTGATGGCACCACGGCCGTGACTGGAAGGGAGACCCATGGGCGGCCTCAGTGGGGTATTGCAGTGGATTTCTTCCTTACATGACAGTATCTAAAGAGCTCAGTTGTACCCCCAAGATAGAGCCTCTTGTCTTGGACCAGAAGGCTCTTCCCTGGCCACGGTCTTGTTCAGCACTGCTTCTGACAGTCACTCCTCGAAAACAAAAACCTAAACTAAGCTTGCTGATGCCAGGAACACATTAGGTGACAGAACCAGGAGCCCGAAGACCTCAACAGATTAGAATCAGGAGGCGCACTAAACAAGATAATGGAGTTCAAGAACACTAAAGTCGCATCCTAGAGTTCTGTGTGGATGGCTGCGTGCCTTGCGGGCTGGCTGCTGGCCAGGGGCTGTGCCGGGCTCCTCCCTGCTTCCCCTGCCTCATGTGGACCCAGCATCACTCCCGCACCCTTGTCCCTGCCATCTGTTTGCTCTGCTGCCAACAAAGATCTTTCAGAGAAAGTCCACCACATCTCACCCTGCCTGGACTCTTCTGTGGCCCCCCACTGCCCTGAATTCCTCAGCCTGACTCACCCAGGCTAACTGGGGAAGGCTACCAGGAGTTGACAGGGAGAGGGTATTTTCATTTTTCATCTTACAGGGGTTTGACTGAGTTCAGCTGATTTTTATCATGAGCTAAATAAGCTAGTCTTTGCATTAAAATGGGTGGGGTCTTGTCCCAGTTACTTCTGTCCTTCGACAGCGAAGAGCTTGTCACAGCTCATCTTGTCTGCCTTCCCCACCTCCGTGCTCTGCATTATCTCAGGGCCACCTCCCCTTGCCACAGAGCAGTGGAGTCACATCCCCAAAATGAGTTTCCCTTATAACGGGCTCATTTAAAAGCGGTGAGAACTGCCTGTGCCTGTACCCCACATCCTGACTCCCGTGTTTAGTAATGATGCCAGGAAGGCTAGACACAGGGGAGCCAGAGCCTTGGAGCAGCAGCCTTGAGTTGGGCAGAGGGCCTCCCCCTCCTAACGGGTTGCCATTCTGCCCTCGGCAGGACGGCTACGAGCAGCTCCGGCAGCTCTCCCAGCACGCCATGAAAGGCGTCATCCGCGTGAAGTTTGTCAACGATCTCGGCGTGGATGAGGCAGGTATTGACCAGGACGGTGTCTTCAAGGAGTTCTTGGAGGAAATCATTAAGAGGGTGTTCGACCCGGCGCTCAATCTATTCAAGGTATTTAAGGGGTGCAGGAGCGGGGCTGACAGCAGCCAAAAGCTCAGTGAGGAATGAGAAGCAAAGTGCCAGGCCCGTAGGCTCCCTGCCTCTCTCTGTTCTTCTCCCTTGCAGACAACCAGCGGGGACGAGAGGCTCTACCCCTCGCCCACGTCCTACATTCACGAGAACTACCTGCAACTCTTCGAGTTTGTGGGCAAGATGCTGGGGAAGGCCGTGTACGAGGTATGCACGCGCAGGAGTGTCGCACCAGGAGGGAAAACAAGATGTTAGAAGTCCCAGGAACTTGGTGCATGGTGTCCTGGCTGGGCCCAGGCACATAAAGTCCCTGTCATTGGGATGGAGCCCAAGAAAGAGGACGGGACCCAAGATTACTGAACAGAAACACTGGGTGCTTCCCATGTGCTGTGTCATTTCATCCTCTTGCCCGTCCTGTGGCCTGGCTGCCATTGTCCCATTTACCTGCCGGTGACAGAAGTGAGGCTTCAGGAAGTCACTTGTCTAGAGTATCAGCACTAGTTAAGTGGTAGGACCCAGATTCACATCCAGGCCAGCATGGTCCCATTGTAGGAGGGCAGCATTTTGTGGGGTGTGATAGTCGTTACAGCTGTTTTCTTAAATCCTTTGTTACTGGGGTGAGTGCTTCTGAGCAAGCCACAGGCATCTTGGTGTTGCCTACGAACCAGAGCAGGACAGCAGGTCGAGACCGGTCTTCACTGGCTAGCCAGGAACTGTGCGAGTGTGGCCTGTTTATTTCTGTAGGCCCTGGTTCTTGTCAGAGGAAGTAGGGACAATAAAAGCTATATTATTGGGTTGCCACAGATAGTAAATGAGTTAAGACACCTCCTGTGCTGCCTGGCTCGTCAGTTTCGTGGGGTCAGGGTGGCATGGACTCATGTAGGCAGCAGGAGAGGAGCGGTCCACCCAGCTCCTGATCCCTGTCCACTGCGAGCCAAGCCAGCAGAACTCCCTCCAGGGACGCTTGGTCCCTACCTTAAGGGTCTTGCTCCCCAGGCTGGAAGGAAAGCTGCAGCAGGAGCTTGTGGCCTTCACAGTGGACTCCCAAACTGCCTGAGCAGTACTGCCCCTCACCCGGCACAAATCCTGGGAAAGGCAGAGCCGGTGGCTGGAGCAAATGGAGGGAAGCAGGAAGAGAGGCCATGTGGGGGCAAGCATCTGCATTCTCCGTGTCCGTGGCCTCAGTCTCTGGCCAGGGTGCTGGCAGATGCCCCATCTGCATCCCTGCCCAGGCTCCCTCAGGCTGCCTCCCGCCCTAGATCGGTTGCAGGAGCCTGGGCTCCTTTTCTGTGCTTCTCTTTCCACATCTGCAAAATGGAGACCATCTCTCAGTTCATTCCCATTTAGAAAAGAAATCCCGGGGCGCCTGGGTGGTTCAGTGGTTAAAGCCTCTGCCTTCAGCTCAGGTCATGATCCCAGGGTCCTGGGATCGAGCCCCATATCGGGCTCTCTGCTCAGCGGGGAGCCTGCTTCCCCCTCTCTCTCTGCCTGCCTCTCTGCCTACTTGTGATCTCTGTCTGTCAAATAAATAAATAAAATCTTTAAAAAAAAAAGGAAAAGAAAAGAAATCCCATGAGGATGTCCCTGGCCATATGCCACATTTCTCTTTTAAACATGTAGCTGTAATATGCCCACAAGAGTCAGACCAGTGACTTCTGTGAATGTCCTCCCCTATTCCTCTGGACCCAGCATCTCTCTCCTCCCTCTCCAGCAGTAACAGTGCAGAGAAATTAGGACATGTGAGGAGTAGCATGCATTAACTCACATAACCCTTGCTGTCCTCTGAAACAGGTCATCATCGAGCCTGAGCCCCCGCCCCTTCTAAATCTCTCCGACTTACATGCTTCCCTTCGCCGGGAACGGCCCGCCTCTCCTCCCCGCGCTCCGCAGGGTTCCTTGCTGCATCCCTGCCCCCGTCTTCCTCCTGTGGTCCATGCCCCACGCCAAGTACAACCTGGCACGCCCCTGCCTACAGCTCTCCTGGGGCTCCCCGCTGCCCTCCAGATAGAATTCAGACTCCAGGAGCCTCAGGAGGCCCCTCCAGATCTGGCCCTGATCCCTCCCGTCCCCTCCCTTGCACGCTATGCTGTGTGTGGAGAGCTGTGTTCCCTCCCCGGGGAATCCCTGTGGGGCTGGTACAAGAGGCCTTGTGCTGCTTAGGTCCAGCTTGGATAGGTCTTTATCCTGGAGACATACCCTGTCCTGGATCCAAGGGAGAGCCGATGCTTTGCATTTCTCTCCACCCTGCTCATTTAAATCTTAAAATTGGGAGGCTGTGCCAGTCCCCATTTACAGATTGATGGCCTGCAGCCAGGCAGCAGTGCAGCTGGGGCTGGATCCCTGAGCGGTGCAGCTCCAAAGCCTGTGCCCTTACCTGCTATGCTCTGCTGGCCCCCGTAGGTGCTTGGCAGTGTCCTGTAGTTGGGAGGTACTGGTCTCCAACTCAAAAGTTTAGGAAGCACCCAGCGATGTCCTTGGCACCCTCAGAGCCCCTCTGCAGCCCCAGCCACCCCAACAGGGTCACTGAGATGGGATCCTCCGTGGCAGACAGCAAGCTCCTATCTCCCCTCTCGTAGGGAATTGTGGTGGACGTGCCCTTCGCGTCCTTCTTCCTGAGCCAGCTGCTCGGGCACCACCACAGCGTCTTCTATAGCTCTGTGGATGAGCTGCCTTCGCTGGACTCGGAGTTCTATAAAAACCTCACCTCCATTAAGGTCAGTATGACATGGTGGGTGTAGCTGTCAAGTGAAGGCCTCAGGGTTCCCATGTGGTGGGAGGCGATTTCCTGCTCTGGTGCAGGGGTCACTCTGTAGCTTCTGGAGGCTCCCATGTCCCCTTCTGGGAACTCCTACCTCCTTGCTCACAGTGACGAGCAGCCTTTGCCTTTGCTTCAGGCCTGGTGGCCAAAGTGGTCCTGCCCACGCAGTACTGGGTAGGACAGGATGTGGTACAGCCTTCAAGGATATGGCCTGCTGGGTCCCAACACTTGCCCCTTCTCTGTTGTATTAGCGCTATGATGGGGACATTGCTGACCTGGGCCTGACTCTGTCGTACGATGAGGACGTCATGGGTCAGGTAAGTCGACCTCTATGGCTGAGCAATTCTTTGCCGCCCTCCACTGGCTTCCTGGGACCCGCCCCATTCTTGGTTTTCGCCCTGGGAGGTCGACAAACCAGGGCTGCCTGTCCTCTGGTGCTTGGCCCCCTTGCCCATCCCCCAATTCCTGCCTCGCCAGCAAGGGGGCTCTTCCCCCTTCCATTCCCAGTTGACCTGGCCTTTGCCTGCTGGGCCCTCAGAGAGCTCCCCACAGAGACCCCGCATTGCTTAGATCGCATTTAGGGTCATTCCTGATGGGAGCTCTAATTCCCCATTTGTAACATTGCTTTTCCTTGCCGTGGTGAGGATTAGCTATCACACACGGAGGCTTGTGATTTGCAGAAGGGAAGAAGCCACCGGAGAAGTGGCTTGAACAGAATCCAGTCCTTGCTCTGGCTCATCCCACAGAGCAGAGCAGGGAGAAAAGACTGTCGACACTGTGGCAGCAGAGGCGTCTCTTAGGACCCAGAGTTTTCCTTTTGGCTTTTCCCTGAGGTACCCTCAGCGCCCTCCAGAGATGTCCCAGTGGACACCTGCATGAGCCTCTGTGCACCCATGTTCTGAGGGCTGCGAGGAAAACCAGACCTAGAGCTGAGTAGTGCAAGCTGGCTTCTTGGAGCCAAGCCTGCGTCGCCTCCAAGAGGTCCCTCAGTCTCCCTGAGCCCCACTTCTCTTGGACCAGCGTGACACCATGAACTCCCACAGGCTACACCCTGCAGAGAGCCCCAGCACGCTGGTGTAGGAGCACTCTGACCGGCCTGTGAGGGAGCAGCCTCCACCTTCTCCCAGAGTGGTTCTCCGAGGCTCTCCAAGTAATAGCACATGTACCAGGCGCTCCCTAGAGCCCTGTCTGGGAAACACCAAGCTAGGTCAGAAGTCCCAGCTTCAGAGTCCTCCGATTGCCACAAGGTGTTCGCAGCGGTGGGCTTAGAGGCCACGATCGTTCCTTTCTGCATCATCAGAGACCCAGGATATCCTATTCGTAGAATTTCTGCTAAAATTAGCTTTGAAATTATGCCTTTTTGATTTTTTTAGGTGACCCCCAGAAATGCCTGAAGTTGAGGAAAATACTTGAGTCCACAGTTTTCAAATCTTTAATCAGATTTTGAGCCTTCCCCCTGAGAATTTTCTCTTCTGATGATAGAAATAATTCAAACTGCTAACCACAGATTCCACTATGAGATGAGCACAGTATCTGAAAAAACCAGTTAGAGCACCGGCGCCCGGAGAGCAGTGCTATTAATGTGTCATCTGTGGGTTTTCAGAATTCTCTCCCCGGGCACCTGTGTAACTTTTTTTTTTTCCCAGAAATGGTATCATACCATGCGTGTTATTATGTATTATTTTTTTCCCCACCTTCTCAACAAATGCACGTTTTCTTCGTATTTTTTAATAGCTGCACATTCCAGGTTACAGTTTACCAACATTTATTTAACTGTGCTCCTAATGCAAACACGGTCCTCTCCACAACATTTCAAAGCCTCAGTATCAATGTCTTAATGAGGATCAGAAGAGAAGAAGCCTTCCATATTGATTGGACAGGGTCTGCTTGTTGATAGTTAAGCCCTGGCTTCTTGTGAAAATGATTATTCCAAAACATGTCCCATCTTCATTCTGTTATTACGGACATCAGTGGTGGGCCCTTTCATCTTCAGGAAGCCTTATTTCCCCAGTAGAATCCTGCCGAGTAATTGCTCCCCATCTTCTCCCCCAGCTTGTTTGCCATGAACTGATTCCTGGAGGGAAGACCATTCCTGTTACGAATGAAAATAAGTGAGTATAGCAATTAGATTTTTAAGGTCAGCACTTTAAAAGACTTCATTCTGGCTCTCCGGTCTTACTTTGAGAATTTATTAAGATAGATTGAAGTAGAAAGAGGCCATAAATATCATAATGGAATTTACTGGTTACAGTTCATAGGCCAAAATTGTATTAAATTCGATTTGCAAAATAAGAATTGACAATTTATTTTTTGCAGTAGCACATCTAAGGTCAGAGGCACCCAGGCCATGGTGTTCCTAGGAATTTAATGACGGCTCAAGATGCAGACAAATGGATTCTGAGCCGCTCAGGCACATAGTCCTGAACCCACAGGGCCCAGAGGCAGAAAGACACCTTGGAGGGGCAGATCATTTTGGAATGATAGCATGTGGCAGTTGTATGAAATGCTGTTCTTGAGAAGACACAGTGATGAATTCAAATGCCACAGACAGGTCCTTAGACGTGATGGGACTCAGAGGCCCGGCAGCTATTGTCACAGATAACAGGCTTTTAGAAATCTATCATAAATGTCAGCCTCTTTGGTACCTAGAAGCAAAACTCCTCAGTGCACTGTCTCTACCCACACTGTTCTCACCTCATTAAAACAGAAGAACCTGGCATGAGGAGTCGATACTGACCCTTTTGTCAATCTGTCAGTCTTCTCCTGCCACCAGGCTCAGCTGAGCATCATTCTCCCAGTGACAGGTGAGAGCTCAGTCCCACCTGGTGAGTCACTCGGATCAGATGCACGTTGCAGCCCGAGCGTCCCTCTGGGATCAGGTGGGGGATCAGTCCTCCTGCTTGCGGAGCTTTTATTTAGACGGTCAGTGTGATCAGAAGAGCAGGCCTGATTCTCCTCGTGTTGGAAGGACACCAGTTTTGACTCCTAGCCATGGGGCATTAGTTGGACAACTGAGAAAAGAGCCGGGAGCCCAGGTTGGGAGGCGCTGCCCGGGGGGCATCAGAGAACAGAGCCTCATCCCATTGCTCCCTGCCGTGTGCCTATAACCATCCCTTCAGAGGGCTTCTCTGAGCTCATGGGTATAAAATACCCTTGAGGATGTCTGGTTCAGGTGTCTGATTCTCTAATGAAAACAGTGAATGTCACCAGTGTCAGCTATGTGACATGTCTCGTAGACCCCTATCACCCCCAGATCGGTCGTGTTTCACAGCATGGGTCACGGCCAGAAGCAGCAGGCCGACAACAGCCTGTGCTGGAGTGAAACTCCTACCCTGCCTGACCTGTGTGGAAAGCCACTTCACAAACTCTTATATGTTCTCAGCAAAAAAGCTTGGCATAAGGGGGGGATTCAGTTCCACAGAAGGTCTTAAAAGGCTTGTCAAGGCCGATTCCGCCCTCCTAAGGAGTGATATTTGGTCTTGCACTTCCTGGTGGACATTAAATGGGAAAGCCCTCCAGAGTCCCCTTCTCTCTTTTGGTAAAATGGAACAACAGCAGCACCCTGCCTCGAAGCATGTATGAAAGGGATATCGATCATGGAAAAAATCGTATTTAGCGTTTCAGTGTGCAAGTCTGCTGCTGGATAATTTTTTTTAAATAGATGCATTTTCAAGGTCAGAAACTCAGGTCTGAGCCCTTTGGGGTAAAATTTTTATTTGGACTGTGCTAATTTGGGGTGCTAATTTGGAATTTGGAGAATCGTACCTGGGCTGGGCCCATGTTCTTTGCTAAGAAATCAGTCATGCTAGCATAACTGGATTTAACCTGTTCCAAAGGTTTGTGTTGTATTTTACACAGTCGTAGATGAGGTCACTGTGCTCAGAAAAGCAGGCCCAGAAGACCGTCTGCTCGGAACCATTGTTAGTGCCCTGACTTCCTGTCGAACTTAAGTGTAAGCCAGCTGCTTTTGGTCACAACTTTTCTCAGGCTTGCTTTTCATGACTTAAGAGTCTTGGCCCAGATTAGTATGGCTTTGATGGAAGTTTCCTCGTGAAACCACTTTTTTCTCTGTTTAAAGTTTACTGAAGGATGGAATTCTCTCTTAATCAGATGATAGTAAATAAAAGTCCAAAAAGCACCATTTGTACTGAGAAGGGCCCTCTCCTTACTGGAGAATGTCTCACTTGGGTTCTTGGTACAGTGGGGTGTTTCCTGATGTCTGACCCCCGAGTTTTGGTGGAGGAGTGAATGAGGTGATGCCCTGAACGCATCAGGAGGGCTAGCTAGCTAGTATCACTATTGTCTTCGTCATCAGCATCATTCTGGTGAAACACCCTGGTACCGTTGGTGTTTCTGTGAAGTGGTCCCAAAATGACTGGACTCCTCTTTCAGCCCACTGGTAACAGCCCACTGGCCTGTTAATTCCCACTGTTTTGTTCCTATTGGCAACAGGATTAGCTACATCCATCTGATGGCGCATTTTCGGATGCACACTCAAATAAAAAACCAGACAGCTGCCCTCATTAGCGGATTCCGCTCCATTATCAAGCCTGAGTGGACCCGGATGTTCTCAACCCCTGAGCTACAGCGTCTCATCTCTGGTGACAATGCTGAAATTGATCTGGAAGATTTAAAGTAAGCAACGAGTGGTTGGTTGGTTGGTTGGTTGGTCGGGGCTGGGGAGTGGGGGTTGGTGAGTGAGGGTTGGTGAGTGAAATCTTTGGCCTCCTGGGAAGCAAGCTGTCCCCTTGCTGAGCTCCTTCTATTTCAGGAGCCCACCTTCAAGTGTACTTCTCCCTGATCCCTGGGCGAATCGCTCTGGAAAAGAAGCTCCCCCACTTGTCTGCCTAGAGACTCAGAAGTGCAAGCAGAGACTAAGCGTGTCAGGGACTGCTGGGCTCTCCAGAATTCTGGGAAATGGCAGGGCAGGACCTCTTGTTTGCGAGTCACAGGAGTGTACAGCTCTGGAGCTCCCCACTTGTTCAGCTTCCAGGGCCGTGGGTCACGAAGGCATGATCATCTTCCTTTAAGAGAAGTCAGGAGTGACCCAGGCCTGCCAGAGCTGGCTGTGCCACTTGGCTAAAGTCCGTCCCTGCCTGGGTCTGTAAGCGCCCATTGGAATGTGTGGCTGAGCACATTGTCTTCCTTATTTTCAGGAAGCACACGGTGTACTACGGTGGCTTTCATGGAAGTCACAGGGTCATCATCTGGCTCTGGGATATTCTGGCCTCTGACTTCACACCTGACGAGAGAGCCATGTTTCTGAAGGTATTTTATATGTTACCTAGATGTGCATTCATAGATACTCTCGTAAACCTAGAGGCCACTTGATGTAAGAATTTACACTGGGGAAAAAATAAACCTTACCAGGAGGACCTCCTATCATGAGCGTATCCTCTCCCATAGGCCACCTCCGTGGTGGGTCAAACAGTAACCAGACAGGCCAGAGGTGAGGCTGAGTCACACGGGCCCCAGAGCTGCTGCACACCTCTCTGCAGAAATAGGCCTGCATGGACAGGAGCTCATTGGCCTCAGCACTCCGTCTTCCCCTTCGCTGGTGCTGGCCTTGTTCACATCTCGTTTCTTCCTTCCTATATAGAAGCAAATAGTGTTTATTACCTTAAAATTACAGACAAGCAATTTTTTTTTAAGCTTTGTTTTTAAATAATTTCTATACTCACTGTGGGGAATCAAACTTCTAATGCCAAGATCAAGTCACATGCTCCACCGACTGAGCCAGCCAGGCATCCTGAGACAGGCACACTTTTGAGTCTCTGTTCCTAGTGTCCCGGGACTGCCTCTGTGTACCCTTTTTCTCAGTGGTATAAAACATGCAGTGCCACACATACAGTGTGCCTGTAAAACACATGTGATTGAGTAGGCTGAGAGCAATGTGTGTTTCTGCAAACAGTGGCTGACATTAACCAGTTCCCTTATACCGGTGTCTTTGAAATTGTAAATGTTCAGAACATCCACCCCCTCCCCTGCCCGACGCCACTCTGTTGTTTCCTGTTACGTTGGCGAAGCCTTTTATGGGACAGTGGACAACATGCACACTTGTCTGTATTTGTTACACACGTGTGCATGTTTATAAAGATGGAATCCTCACTTTGCCACCTGCTCTCCTATTTGATATTTTACCGTGAACACTTTGTCATATTCTGGGGGTACATTTAAGTGCCTTGAGCTATTTTCCACTGGACATTTGGGTTTCAAGAATGGTCTCCGGTGACCTTGGTTGTTGAATCAACACAGTGTCACCAGTTGAAAGGGCAGCAGGTTTTCTTGTTCCTTGGTTTTTCATTCTGAGGAGAGTTCATTCCCATCAAGGAGCCCCCCACTCGCAGATGCAGAAATGCCCAGCTCGTCCCCATGGGTTTTAAAGGACTTGGGGTAGGCAGGTAGACATAATTCCAAAAATTCTTAAGAGAATCAAGTCTGATTTTCAGCAGCACCTCTTATAGGCACAACACCCCCTGCTGGCTTATAGAACCGCTCCTCCGTCTCTCCTAGAAAGAGGAGAGAGCCCGTGGCTCCTGACTGTATGCAGTCTGTCCCACACAGTGGGCATGTTCGTGTCTCTGGAGAGCCGGTCCCCAGACCTGCTGTTCCTGCAACCAGGCCCAGCGCCAGGTGGAAGACACAACCACTGTACGGGAGTGGCCCCGACTCTGCTTTCTTCAGATGTCACGCCAGCAGATGGCAGCTTCCTATGCCCTCTGCTCCTGCACCTTCCGTCCCAGGGGGATGAAAGCGGCATTCCCTCCATTGACGAGCCCCAGCTTGGAGCATGTGGCAGGTCTGAGCGGCCTGAACTGGGATAGGCATGGGCTCTTCGGGGTCTGTCTCCTCATCCCTGAAACAGCGAATCATACAGCTCCCGAGAAGTGACGCAGTGAGGCCAGGTCCCAGAGCACTCAGTGCAGAGCTCAGCCCTGCTTTGTAGGAGCTGCTGCTGTGCTTTGGTTGGTGGAAAGTAAACCCTGCTGGGTAGTAGCATCAATACTTGGTGTAAAAAATAGTTTTTTTTACAAACTCTCTGGTTGCCCTCAGGAATCTCACAACCATTTAAAACACTGTTTCAGTGGTAATAGTTAAGAGCCAAACACGCAGCTTGCCGTGAAATTTTGAAGCACAGCTTGGTGTTACGTAGTAGGCCCAGTAGTAGGCTCATACATCCCCTTGAGAAGGGAGAGCGTTTCTAGCTGATGTTCAGTTCTAAAAAGCGAGTGCTTTCTAAGACTTCCTCTGCAGGTCTGTTGCTCGGATTTCTAAGTCAGTCTGGTTCCCCTGTGCAGACACGAGCTGCATGTGTAGGGAGATGACCCAGGTGCTGCCATCTGGAAGATGCAGGGAATCCCAGGAGTGTTGCAGGAGTGCATGGCTGGCTGCCCAAAGGCCCCATTCTCGGTGTCTGGGGTGTCAGTGCACCCCCTCAGCCTTGCTGGTGCAGACGCCTGATCATTGTCTCGTGCTGAGAGCAGGTTTGTCTGTCAGGGACAAAGCTCGCAGAGACTGCTCTGTGACCCAGCAGGCCGGGGTGCTCAGGTGAACGCACCTGCATACCATCCCCCGGCTTGCTGGGAAGCCGAACAGAAAGCCAGGTGTGAGGGGAGCGGGCCTTCTCTCCTGCGCCATCCTTAGGGGCACCACCATCTCCCTCTGCCCGGTGCTCCTGTGCGTGGCGTCTCTCTACACCAGGGCCCATGTGCCAGGCCCACTGAGATCGGTCCCGTGAGGGGAGTTTGTGTTGTTTCTGAGCTGTTCAGCTACACATTCTCCGCCATCCCTTGGGTTGGCGCGCACAAATGACTGGTCACATCTACTGGTGTGGCTTTCGTATGTTTTAACCTTCAAAAACAACACCCTTAAGGGAGATATGAGACATGTACCAGTTCTTGGGCTGAATGCATGGTCTGTCACCTTGCACTCTCCAGTCATACTGTGACTAGAGAAAGCAAAAAAGCACAGCTCGCCTGCCAGGGGCGTGTTGCTGAAGTTGCAAGAGCCCCACTCTGTCCCCTCAACCTGCCTTGTGTTGCAGTTTGTGACCAGCTGCTCCAGGCCCCCGCTCCTAGGATTCGCCTACCTCAAGCCTCCCTTCTCCATCCGCTGTGTGGAAGTGTCAGACGATCAGGTACTGCTGCCGGGGTTGGGGGGGGTGGCGCAAGGCGCCCGCTCTTTGGGGGGGTTTGCTGTGGGCGCTGCGGGGAGCTTCACACCCGGTCTGGGTTCGTGGGGCGGGCCGCGCAGCTCCTGGGAGCGGGGTGAGAAGGTTCCACAATGCTCCAGCCGGGAGACCAGTCGGGCCCCCAGAGGATGCCCTGGGACTCGGGCTGCTCTGGGGCCTCAGCTCTCTCAGGGTCCCTTTCTCTTTCCTCCCTCAGGAAAGGGTACCTGGGGGTGGTTTAGTAGCAGGTGGCTTGGCAGGGCTCCAGGCTGAGAGGCAGTTGGGGGAGGGGGTAAGGCTTAGGAATGGGGCAGGCAAGGGCTTGTGTGCTGGCCCTTGCTATCTGGCAGGCTGCATCGTTTCCTCGTCTGCAAGAGAGAACAAATGTCTCGGGTTGTCCTGCCCCATGGAGGGGTGCTTGAAGAGCAGCCGTGGTACACTATCTCAACCCCTCTCCCCTGCCGGCAAAAACCCAGCGGCCTCTGCACATAGCGGCCTCTTGGGATGCTGCAGGCTGGTCTCCAGGTCCCTCGTGTGATGCTAGACAAGACTCAGTCCTCTTTTTTTTTTTTTTTTTTAAAGATTTTATTTATTTATTTGAGAGAGAGTTAGAGAGAACATGAGCAAGGAGAAGGTCAGAGAGAGAAGCAGGCTCCCCGTGGAACAGGGAGCCCTATGCGGGACTCTATCCCGGGACTTCAGGATCATGACCTGAGCCGAAGGCAGTCGTCCAACCAACTGAGCCACCCAGGCGTCCCAAGGCTCAGTCCTCTTAAGGAAGGCTGCCACACATTGCAGTCTGCCCTGGGCCATGTGCTGGCAGCAGGAAGTGGGAGGCTGTTTTTGGACCTTAAATGTGTCTACAGTAGTCTGGCTCTTTGGAAATTGGTTAACCGTTAACTAGCAGTTAATCTGAAGGCCCCCTTTTTGAGCGCTTACCTAACACAGGGGTCGCCCATGCAGGACAGGGCTGCTTCTGTGCGCTCAGCACTTGGGGCCCGGTGCCCTCCATTGGGAGGCTATCTCGGGTGGCAGTGCATTCTCACCAGTCCGGCCGTTCCGCTCGACACCCGGGACTAGCCAGGTCCTCTCCTGGGTCGCCCACTCTGGCAGACCCCCGGTCTCCCTCGCCAAGTGCCTCCCAACCGAGGCTGTGGTGTGTGCTTGCAGGACACAGGGGACACCCTTGGCAGTGTCCTCCGGGGCTTCTTCACCATCCGCAAGCGGGAGCCGGGTGGCCGCCTGCCCACCTCCTCCACCTGCTTCAACCTGCTCAAGCTGCCCAACTACAGCAAGAAGAGCGCCCTCCGGGAAAAGCTGCGCTATGCCATCAGCATGAACACGGGCTTTGAGCTCTCCTAGCTCTCGCCCCCGCCACCTGCCCTGGCCGGCTCCTGGGATCCCAAGGACCTTCAGCTCCAGGGGGCAGGGTCGCTCTGGGAGTGGGTGACCCACCCACCAGGTGACCTCGCACTCTCTATAGCCATGAGACTCCCCTGTGGCCTCAACTACTTGGGATGCACCTGACGACTCCGTAGCACTCTCCAGGTGACACTGATGGGAAGGGTGTTGAGAATAAACCTCCAGGTTCCTCCAGCGCTGGTCCTTTTCTCCTGCTTTCTGGGGCCTGAAGCCAAGGCTTGTGGTCACAGAGGGACTTCTCCTTTTGATAGTTTGGTTTTTTGGTGAGTCTTTTCTTTCCTGAACTTGCTGAATGAGCTGTGCATGAACGAGTGAGTGCCTGGAACTCCAAGGGTCCAGAGTGGCTTTCACGATACGGTCCTGAGTGCACAGAGCCCACTAGGGCTGAGATGCTCTCCTTCCTTTTCTGAAAACTCTTTACTCAGGTAAGGCCTCGCCAAGCCTCTATGCACTTGACAAAGTCTCTGCCTCCTTCCTGTCCAGAGCGGCCCCTCTGCAGACAGCCAGGCTTGCCTGCTCCCCAGGGAAGCAGAGTTGCCGGCCAGGAAGGCGGCAGAGCCCAGGAAGTTCAGGGCGCTGCCCCCACCTTGAAACCACGCATTCCACATGGCGGCGGTGCCCCCTCCCCGCCCACGCACACACACCCAGTCTTGCCTCAGATGCTCTGAGTCCTTAGCAGGTGGGGTTGCTGGGAGGCCCCCCACTGGCTTGATCCCATCAATGTGTTCACACTGGCGGCGTGGCTTTGGGAGAAAGTACCTCTTGGCCCTTAAGAGCAGCTCTGTTTCCAGAGGGTGCTGGCTGTTCCCCCAAAGCCTACTGATTCCTAAGGGGACAGCTGCCATCCCCCTGCTTCTTTGCCCTGCTCTTGTCTTGTAAGGAACACTCTCTGAGTTACCCAACCTGTTGGGGGAGTGTCTTCCCTCCACTGATGGTAAAATCCCAAGAAACTTGGGTCTTGCCCCTCATTTTTCTTCAGCACGGGGAACCAGGACACTTTGCATTAACGGAAGCTCAAAGGGCTGAGGAAACACTGGGCTGGGTTTTTGGGGTTTATTTTTTTTACTTCATTTTTCTCTTCCAACCCATTGTGCTCCTCTGCCCTTATCATGAGAACTTCATTCTCGATCCAGGGAATTGAGACAGAGGCCATGTCTGTGGTCTCTATTGACAGCCATCACCCTTGCCCCCCTCATCAAGCTCCTTAGGCATCCCCACCACCAAGACTGAAGCCAGGAGTGCCTGGTCCCTCCTCTGTTCTGTGGAGCCGGCTGGGGCCTTCAGCTTTCTACCAAGCAGCAGAACACCTTCTGGCAAAAACCTTCATGTTGACAACAAAGTAGGCAGGACTGATCTCCATGGCCTCCCTCAGAGGTTGCAGATAGGTGCCGTGTCCCGCCAGGGCCCAAGCCTGGCTCCGTGAGAGCCCCTGGGCTTCTGCAAAACAGAGTTTATGTTTTACTTTGATGGAAAGAATTTAAAGACAGGAATTTATTATTGTTAAAGATTTGTAAGTAACCTCTGATTCTGTGGATTTGCCACTTTAAACACTTGACTCCTCTGAAGATCTCTGAACGTGTGTGCGCGCGCGGAGCGGGCATGCACATTTATACCGTTGGCCTGCACGGAAGCACATTTATACCGTTGGCCTGCACGGATGCTTCCATCTTGACTCCAATCACCCACAGATTGGCCAGCATGCCGCTGCGGAGAGCGTGGTTTCTAAGCACCGACACCAACTTCTTTTGTTCTTTTGACGAGGAGGGGTGGTTCGTAATTTCATTTAAATGGTTCTCTTCAGTAGCTGGAAATCTTGCACTATCTAAAACACTGAATCTGTGCTCTTATGGCCGGTGTTTGTTGACACTTTGATGGCTCTTGATGGCTCTAAAAAGTTGGGGGGCGGGTTTGGTTTCATAGATAACCTAGGGATTAAAAGGTGATCAAAGGCTTTATTAAATTTCTAACTGTCACACACGATGGCTGTGTTCTGCTTTTTATCTGAAGAAAGAGCGCTTTAGGACCTTGGTCCCAGGTAGCTCACGAGGGGGCGCCTGGAGCTTAAAGGGCACGCGGCTCCCTCTGTGGAAGGGTGATTCAGAGGCAAACACAGCAGACCCCCAAGTCTCGCCGTCAAAGCAGTTAGCAGCTGACAATGTTCTCTTCACTTCCAGTTCTGTTTTGAGAGGGAGCACATTCCAGATAGAGCCCAGGTCACCTCCAGCACCGCTGGGCTCGTGTCCCTCCCACCCACTCTGCAGAGGCGGCCACCGCCCCGGATTCCATGTTTTATACTGAAATGGATACAAGCCCTAGATGTGTGTTCATTGAAAACCATCCACATAACAAGCACATGAAGGCATATTTTCCAGCTGCATTGGGGTCTGTGTGGCTTTGCGCCCTGAGGATCGTAGTGCGGGACACGCAGCCCTGTGTCATCCTGTTCAGCCCACCTTTACGCTCAGCAGAAAACCCATCTCTGACTGCCCGTGTTTCCAGCTTCACCCTAGGTGGCTTCTCCCCTCACCTGCCCCTGCCTCTGGCCTGGAGCCCTCGGAGGGTCGGAGCAGGAGGCTGGCCTGTTGAAATCCAGGGACTCAGGAGAGATGGACCTTTATAAGACAATGTGTGGGCACTCAAGGGGAATTCGTGTGTGCTGGGTTTTCTCACGCAGAGCATCTGTACCGCCTCCCCAGAAAAACTATAGTGTCCAGTGACACACTACCACCTGCAAATCCAGAGCCTCGTTCTGTGACATCTCAGCCTTTCCAAGTTACCACAGCAAAGAGAAAATTCTTTTAACTAGGAAAAACAAGTGGGCTTCTTAAAAACTGGTTTAAATGAAGACAGTTTTAGTGCACTGACAGAACCTGCAAGTGCCTGAGAATATTGAGGTGGAACCCAGTTTGAGAAACACTGGTCTCCACCATGTTTCAGACAGCAAAGCTGTCTGCATGTCCTTGTTCTGCTGACTTAGCAGAGGTCATGCTGCCAGAGGTGTGCGGCGGGGTTATGGACAGACTGGTTATCTCTAAGGTTGGTTCACCTGGAGATGCAGGACCCTAGACCTCAGACCTACTTCTTGGTAACTTTGTAGATCGGTCAGAGCTGCTGAAGAACCGAACTGTGGTTTGTTCAGTGCAGCGAGGGCTCAGGACCGCAGAGACACCTGTGAAACCTCCCTTCCTGGCTCAGTGCCGGGCTCAGCCTATGCCTCCCAGGAATCTTGGAGCCAGCTTCAGAGGCTGTAGGGATTCCACGAAGCAACATGTGGCCTGCACCCCACTTGGTTCCTTGCACCAAGTCAGCATCAGACGTCAGTCTTCTTCCTACATTTGCTCACCCTGCACCAGAAGAAAACAGAGCTGCCTATGGCCTGTCCGTCAGGCCCTGGACCAACTTCTAGTAGCTTCCGCTGCCACCACAGTCACAGCACAGCAGTGAGAAAACCTATGGAGAGGTCTTGAACGCGGTCTCCCAGGGAACTTCTGCAGAATGGTGGGAAGGCACACTCCCTCCTCCCCACTGCCTGCAGGGAATCGGCTGGGGCATTTCCAGGCTGGCATGGCCTCCAGCCACCTCACACTCACGGAGGCCCAGATGGGAGCCGTGGGTCCCTCCAGTCTTCAGAGTCAAGTTAAAGTCACTTGCTGATTATAATCATGGGAACTAACATGTTTTATAAGCTCGTGCTTGTATCGTGACTGACTGGAGCCTGAGCCATCGGGGCTCTGAGCGCACTGGACAGCAGGTTTGGAGCCTCTAGAACAGAGTTTGCTTCCCAGCTCTGGTGCTCACTGGCCAGGAGGCTGGAGACAATTCCCTGGCATCTCTGAGCTATACTTCCCTCTTCCATTCAATAGGGGTAGAAGCAGCCACCACGCAGTGTGGCCTGAAGAGCCCAGCCTGTGCCAGGCCCTTTGTGGACGGTCGATGATTTGTGGCTGGTGTAATTATCACCATTATTTTATTCTGGAGACCTAACTGATGTCCTCTCTGGAATTACCTTTGTTTTTCAGGCTCCTTGCAAGAAAGACACCCCAAGGGGCTTCTTCTGGGCTTTACCCTCAGCCCCGGGTTTTTTGCAAGAGCCCCCACCATGTCCTGAGCTTTCACCACGCACTTCAACCCAGCCTCTCCCCCAGCCTGGGACCAGCAGCCACATTCCCTATGCAGTTTTCCCTGCCTGTGACAGTTGCGTGGTCTCTGAGCCGTAAGGAGACTCAGAGACTTGGGGAGACCAGGATGGGATCTGTGTCATTTTTCAGACCCTCCACCAAGAGAGCCAGACAGAACACTCAGTGACGGCAGGAGAAAGCCCATGGAAGGTGTGACCCACTGCTCTGACCCCAAAGAAGCCTCCAGAGGAAATCAAAACCTGAGCATCCCAACATCCACATGTCCACGAGTCACCAGGGAGATGCTGATTCAGCGGGTCTGGGGCGCCCAGGGTCCTACATTCCTGACTACTTTGCGCGGTACTGCAGACCACACCTAGGAGTCCGCCAGGGCCCGGTGTTCAGGCAGGTGGGGTAAGACCCTGAACTTGGCATCAAAATCTAGTTCAGGTCAGCTGAGTAACTCTGGACAAGTTTCCAACTCCCTGAACCTTCTTTTCTCATCAGTAAAATCACCTCTAATACTAATAACCCTCCTGATGGCCTCACTGACAGCTGAGAGTGGGGTCACACAGACCTGGGCACCAAGCCCAGCATCTCACTGGCTGTGGGGCTCTGACCACCTCTCCCAGCCTACCTGTCATCTGGAAAACAGGCATAAGTCACATCCTAAAATGTGTCTCCATGGTAATGGGACAAGCATTGCTTCCAGGACAAAAGAGAGGTCCTCTGTATTTAGGGAGAAGAGGGTCGTAAAGGATGTGTTCATTTTTATCTGGAAAGAGGGTTTGCCCTTTGGAGACAGGAAGGGAGCCATTTGGGACGGAGGAAGCAGCCAGACCCAAGGTGAGGTGGTGAGCCGCGGGGGTCCCATCCCATCTGTCACTGAGGGCGGAACGGGGGCGTCCTACCACAACTAGTGCTTGTTCTCCAGACCTTCGCCACAAGCAAAGCACTGCACTTGGCCTTCTGCACAAGTTCTTCACGATCTCCACCTGGGACCCTGGGCACCGGAGTAGAAGCGGTCTGTTCTGCGGATGAGGATGCGGAGGTTCAGAGAGCTGGTTGCACTTGCATGAGACCACACAGCTCGACAGCACCAGAGGTCAGATTCAGTTCTGGGTCCCTGTGACGACAGAGGGCCCCCTTCAACCTCCACTAGCTTCGCTGCTGCGGGGAACAGTCACAGGCATTCCCTGTGGTGGGGAGCACTAGTGTGGGAGAGCTGGGAAGGGCTGGAAGTCATTGGGTGCGAACCGAGACCGAGGGGGCTGTAAGAGAGGGGTTGGTTCCCCAAGGCACGCTAGGGGAGCCTGAAGTTGAAGGCGAAGAGAAACAGGGCAGCGTATGACAGTGACGCTTTGTCTTCTCGATACGTTGTCTGCTCTGGGCACCTGCACCAGACATCAGGCTCCATGACCCTCTCCCCAACCTGCTTGTGTCCTCCCAGGGACTCTGTGCGGGGAAGGGAGCATCACCCTGTGTGGGGCACTGAGGGTCTGCCGGGCAGCCCAGGTGGTCTTGTCACCATCACAGATGATGCCCGATGGACCCAGCAGATGGCGGTGTCCCAGCCAGCCCAGGGAGCCAGATTGCTAGGGAGTTCGGGCTTGCCTCGGTTCATCCAAAAATAGGCACACAGGCTGTGCCAGGTGCTGGAAGCACAGCCAGGAGGAATGCAGATACCTCCCTGCCCCACTGTGCTCACTCTCAGGTTGGCCAAAGAGATGCCAGAGCACATACTGTGATCACTTCCCCTAGTGCCACACTGTCCAGATGCCTACTTCCCAGCTCGGCAAACTGAGATTTGTTGATGGCAAGACCCTTGTCCAAGGCCCTAGAGACTGTCACTGGCAGAGCCAACATGCAAACCCTGGCTTGCTGCTCACTCCAAAGCCCTGACCAAAGTTTGAGCAGGCGAAGAGGAGTGGGAGAGCCTTCTAGAAAGTGGGATCAAGATTGAGCAAAGCCCTAGGAGCTGTTCTGTCCCTTCTGCCACTGGTGCTCATCCCTGTCCCCTCTCCCCTTGAGGGGACTGGCAGGAACCCATCCTCATTCTTATCACTCCAGTCTTCAGGGAAAGGGCAGGTAAAGAGGAAAGACTGAGCAAGGCACTGATGTCGTTCTGTCATTTATTCATTCAGTAAATGTTGTCAGGCACCTGCTGTGTGCCAAGCCCTAACTAAGCCCTGCGGTCGACTTTGGGAGAGACAGACACTAACAGGAAACCCATAAGATCATTTCTGATGTGTTGAAAAAAAGAGAGACACACACCCACCCCCATATCCCATTGGGAAAAGTAAATCCCCAAAAGGGAATTGAGGCATGGCTATGAAGAGAAGAGGGACTGGATGTGGAGATCCCCAAACTTAGCAAATATCCACAAGATGGTTCCTGCCATTTTTAAGACTTTGAAAGCCTGCTCGGGTGCCCAGGGTGGTGGCAAGGATTCGGGTTCTGGAAGTAGATTAGACTTCATATCTGGTCCCAGCCACTTCCTTCCAGTGACCTGGGGCAAGTCCCCTAAACTTTGCAAGCCTGCAAAATGGGGGTGATAATTCTTCCTACATATGGTTGCTGTGAGGTCACACGAGGTCAGGCATGCCCCACACCTGGCATGTAATGAGTTCTCAGTTCAGTTTTCCAACCAAATACTCGATCACGTCCCATGTGTGGGATGTGGGGACACACGCATGCAAGGTGGGTCGCTAAGCCAGGTCCTTGAGGTTGGGGGCTTTTTTTGCTGACCCTCCAGCATATTCCATCACAGCTTTATTCTTTTAAGTTAGATTATTGAGTTTAGAATTTTCTTCTTTTTTAGATTTTTTTTTTTTTTTCAGTAATCTCTACACCCAATGTGGGTTGTGAACTCACAACCTCAAGATCAAGAGGCAGGTGCTCTGGGGCACCTGGGTGGTTCAGTCAGTTAAGCATCTGCCTTTGGCTCCGGTCATGATCCCAGGGTTCTGGGATGGAGCCCTGCATCAGGCTCCTTGCTCAGCGGGGAGCCTGCTCCCCCGGCTTGTGCTCTCTCTCTTCTCTCTCTCTCTTTCTCTGACAAAAGAATAAAATCTTTAAAAAAATAAAAAAAAAAAAAGTCGCGTGCTCTACCAACTGAGCCAGCCAGGCACCCCACCATTGCAACTTTAACATCATTCCTTCCTTCCTCCTTCTAGATTAAGGTGCCTAACTACAGAACTGCCCCTGCTTCCTTGAACCACCCCCCAAAACACCCAGCACACGCCGAAGGAATCCTCCTCCTGAAACAACCCACGTTTCCCCAGGGTGTGTGTGCGTTCTTGCTGGGAAAAGACCATCTGACATTCAACTATGGGTGCACATTTCACAGCCTTCAGTGGGTTGGGGAGGGGCATTGTGAACCATAAACCCAGAAGTCTCCCCCTAAACAAACTCTTTGCCTCCACTGAATGCAACACCACAGGGAGGGGAGCCGGACCTGGTGCCTGGCACAGCGGGAAGCAGCCCAAAGGGGAACCGAGAGAAGAAAGAGCCAAAGGGATGTGGCTTTTAGGATACCTGCCTGCTGACAGATTGTGGGGAGCGGTGGAGATGATTGTGGCAGAGGCTGGGGGATGGGAGGTGTCACACTATCTCTCACTGGTTTTAATCTTAACTTTAATGTGAAATGTAATTACAGATTCTGAATTATGGTGGCAAGCTCATGAGGGCTGACTCATCAATTAGCCAGATTTATACGCTCGGGGTTCTCAGAGATCTATGACCCTGATGTGTCACCTCAAAGCTCTGAGACATCTGTTCTGCCAGTTCACTCTCTTGGGGAACCGTGGGGTCGAGAGAGCCACTTTTAGGGCCGGCTTGGAGGGACAGGCAGCCTGGAGACCGTATGTGCCTCTGCAGTCCCCTGTGAGGGCCTTGGCCTGGGATTCCAGAAATGTCAAATACACATCCTTACTCCCACTACCTCCATCGAAACCATGCGAGACCTTATGAATGGATTACCAACACCTGCTGAGTCGGGACCCAGCCTCGAGCTCCTTCTTAACACAGCCTTCCAGGCAGCCCCTACCAGTCACCTGGCTTCGGCACTTCTTTCGCACCCCTGGGATCAGCCCTTGCATGGTCTCAGCAGAAATATAATCAAAGAAAGGAAGCTGGGTTTTGATGCAGAAGGCCCGGGTTGAGTGCTGGTTTTGCCACTTGCTGACTGACACATTGGACTCATCGTGGTACCCACTGGTGTGCCAGTTTGTCCAGGTGAAGGCAGGGTGAAAATCCATATAAGGTAATCAGTGGGAACGTCCTTTGTCTACTCTCAAACCCCACGCAAGTTAAAGATGGCAGCAACCAACAGAGGAGAAAGAAGGATGCCGACATTCCCAGCATCCTGTGAAAAGTGGGCGTGATCCCCCTCCACAGCCAATCCTCAGTGGGGCTGTGATCAGCTTTCTGCCCTTCTCTGTTGCCCTGGAACAGAAGCCAAGCATCAACGTTCAGACCGCACAGGAGCTGCACCCCGGGCAGCCAGCTGACTCCAACAGATCGGCCAGGGGTGTGTTCTCCAGGCTTCTACACTGGAGGGGCCCCATGGCTTTGGCTTCCAGAGGGCCACCTCCCCTGACTCCAAACATCCCAAGAGAGGGAGAGGATTTATGAGAGGCGTGGCAAGCAACTGTCAGTTTGTTCTCTCTTTTGCCCTCATGTTTATTACACAAGTAAGCCTCTGTCAAATCCAACCCAAATACATTGTTTAAAAAAAAAAAAAAGTGGGGAAATCCAGACAAACAAAAGTGAAAGTTAACACCACTGGTAATCCCATGATTTAGAGGTATTATTAACACACCAAACAGATCCTTGCATTACTTTTTTTCCTGTGGTGTTTATCCACACACCTATTTCTTTTTCAGAAATTAGGTCATTCTATACTATACCATTGTATAATTTGGATGTGGTTGTTTTTGTTTTTTTCACGTAAGAGATGGTGAATGCTTTTCCATAGTAATATATAGACACTATCTATTTCAGTAGTTCTGTGTTTCTTTGATCCCCTTACTGTTCAGTATTTTCTTTATTTGACAATTAGCTCCGTTTTGTTGGACCAGGCTTCCAGTTTTTCACTGTAATGAGCAGCTCTGAAAAAAAAAAATCCCACTTGGCTTCTCCAATGTATCTGCTTCCTTTGGTGAAATTCTCAGACACAGGATCACGGGGTCATAAGGACAAACTTTTCCAGGACTTCCATATCCCCCCAGCAAATTGCCCTCCTGAAAGGTCATACCTAGCTCTGATCCCCCCAGTAGTAGAGAGTCCTCGTTTCTTTCTCCTCGTGGAAGCCTGCAGGTAGAGAGCCACAGGCCCAGAACTCTCTCCAGCTGCCGGGTCCTATGGCCGGACCCCTGAGGGTTCTTCCTCTCCCGCTCCGCAACCTGAAGGTGGCCCAAGAAAGTCCATAGCCAGGAGGGGGCAGGGTCCTAGTGCCATGTGGCGCGGCCACCCGCAGACCCTGACCCCCTTCCTTTCCACCCACGCCCCCTGACGCCTTTTCTCGAGGCGGACTGCCCACACCTTGTGACGGGACAGCAAGCTTTTGAGCTATCATCAACCTTATCTTCCTTTACAGCTCCTACGGAGTTAACAGATGTACGCACGTCTGAGGCAGTCATGCGGCAAGAGACTTTGGGGCCAATCCTTCCCGTTTTGACAGTGTGTAGTCGAGGTGAAGCCATAAATTTTATAAACAAGAATAAATGACCCTTAGCAACATATGTCTGCTCGACCCTTCCAAGGTGATCATAAATAAAGGCACCTGCTTGCCGGGGGAGGGACATGGGCGCTACAGATGGCCGGCAATGAAAGCGGAAGTCTCTGTGCCTTGGGAGCATCTGGTCGGGGACAGGTCACCCTGCCACCCCCAGGTCCTCAGCCAGCTGGATGCCTTTCTGCCATTTACTCAGTCATTCCTGCAGGCTGCCTTTGCCCCTATACCCCCTACCCCCGAACTGGTGCCTGCTGCTCACCCTTCCCCAGAGAGGTAGCTTATAGCAGGGGTGAAAGGGGAGGGGACCCTCTTCTCCTCCCCTCCCCTACTTCACTGTCAATTGTGACCTCATCACCACTGTCCCAAAGGCAGCCCCGCAACGGGAATCTGAAAACTAGGATTCTCGTCCCAGCTCCACTGCTGCCTGCAGGGAGACCTCAGGCAGCATGAGTCACTGTGGAGAGGTAAGAGCGTGCTAGAGGTGGACAGATCCAAGTTCAAGTCCGAGTATGGCTTCTTACTTGCACGCCACCGGCCGAAGTGCTTTCTCCCTGGGCCTCAGTTCCCGTGTCTGCATCTGCAACAAAGCTACAGATTCCTCCTGCCTGAGGGGCGTTGGGGGGTGGGCGGGACGTGCTAAATGCACAAGCTGCTCTCATATCACCGTAGAATATTCCTCGTGTTGCTCAAGAGCTCAGTAAACGTCAGCCGTTTATGAGGATGTCATCATAGCCATCATGTCCTCCCCAGCAGACCCTGTGGGATTCTGAGCAAGCGACCTCACCTCTCTGGGCCTCATTGTCCTTACCTGTAAAATGAGGAGACTACGTGCACAGGCCTCAGTGGGTCCCGAGAAATAGAAGACATTGAGGCCCACCTGAGCATACAGCTGAGAGTTGAGAAAAGGTTGGTTGTGGTGGTGAAGGGTGTAGAGCCCTGACTTCAAGCCTAGCCTCACTTCCTAGAGCCATGTGACCTTGAGAAAGCCATTTCTCCCAGCTGCGCTGGTTTTTCACTGGAATTTACAGATGACAGCGATGTTCATAGTACCACCTTCATGGCCGGGTGGAAGAATTAAATAAGCCATTGCAGGTAAGGTGTTTAGCAAGATGCCTGGACATAATCACTACTCAATTTGTGGTCATTTTTAATATTTACTTACTAAATTCTCTCTAGGCCTTAGTTTTCCCATCTGTAAAATGGGAATGGTGATCTCTGAGATCCCTCCCAGCTTTTACCGCTCTGTCTGAATACTGGAGCCAGGGCCTCTGGTCTGACTGGGACTGCCCCCGCCGCCAGAGGCCGCGTGTGTCCCCTGGTCTCAGCAAGTCCAAACCAACGGAGGGGCACTACTTAGGGCTCTTTTGAGCTTCACCCCAGCCTGAGCTCCTTGAAAGTGCTTTAAAAAGGAGAAGACACAACGCAATGATAGCTACATTTTCTTTCTTGAGCAGCTCCCACGTGCCAAACCCATGGGCTTATTCCCTGAACCACTGGAAGCTGAATCATCAGCCCCAGTCGTAAAAGATAAAAGACAGGCTCAGCCTGGTCGAACAGTTTACTGGAGGCAGCTCAGCTGGGAAGCGGCAGGGCTGGAACCTGAATTCAAGTTGTAACAACAACTATGAAAACAGTTAACTTGGGGCACCTGGGGGGGCTCAGTCAGCTGAGCGTCTGACTCCTGATTTAGGCTCAGATCGGGATCTCAGGGTCGTGAGATCGAGCCCCTTGTTGGGCTCCGTACTCAGCATAAAGTCTGGTTCAGGATTCTCTGTCTCCCACCTGCTGGCCCCTCTCACTCGTGCTCTGCCTCTCTCAAATAAATCTTAAAAACAAAACAAAACAAACAAAAAAAACCAGGTAACTTGCTGGGGGTTATGCTAAATCCTTTTTTTTTTCCCTTAAGATTTTATTTATTTATTTGACAGAGATCACAAGTAGGCAGAGAGAGAGGGAGGAAGCAGGCTCTCCGCCAAGCAGAGAGCCCGATGCAGGGCTCGATCCCAGGATGCTGGGATCATGACCTGAGCCAAAGGCAGAGGCTTTAACCCACTGAGCCACCCAGGTGCCCCCTAAATTCTTTTTTTTAAAAAAAGATTATTTATTTTAGAAAAAGAACGTGGGGGGTGGAGTGGGGCAGGGGCAGAGGGAGAGAAAATCTCAAGCAGCCTCCATGCTGAGCACGGAGGCTGACTCGGCAATTGATCTCACGAACTAGAGATTATGGCCTGAGCCGAAGCCAAGAGTTGGACACTGAACCGACAGAGCCACCCAGGCACCCCTAAGTCCTTTAAAGTACCACCTTATGAAGCTGTCTCGGTGGCCTCTGTCTATGGGGTAGATATTCTTGTCCTTCCCATCTCACAGATGAAGAAGTGGGTCTGAGAAAGATGGAGTGAGCCACCCAGAATCATGAAGTTAGGAAGTTTCACAGCTGGTCTTGAACCCAAGTCTGCCTAGGCTGATGCCCAGCTCCGTGTCTAACTGTTCACTGCCCTCCATGATCTCAAGCACCAGAGACCTGGCCTCCCCAGCCTGCCCTGCGAGGCCGGAGGTCTGCGGACTCCAGGGGCAAGCAGTCTGAGAGTCAGATTGGCTCATCAAGAGTGGGCTGTGCTGGTTATTTTATTTATTTTATTTTTTTAAGATTTTTATTTATTTATTTGACAGAGCATGAACAAGCAGGGGGGAATAGCAGGTAGAGGGAGAGGGAGAAGCAGACTCCCCACTGAGCAGAGAGCCTGATGCGAGATTTGATCCCTGGAGCCTGGGATCATAATCCAAGCTAAAGGCAGACGCTTAACCCACAGAGCCACCTGGGGGCCCCTGCACTGGTTATTTTATTTTATTTTATTTAAGATTTTATTTATTTGACAGAGATCACAAGTAGGCAGAGAGGCAGGCAGAGAGAGAGGAGGAAGCAGGCTCCCATCAGAGCAGAGAGCCTGATGCAGGCCTCAATCCCAGGACCCTGGGATCATGACCTGAACCCAAAGGCACAGGCTTTAACCCACTGAGCCACCCAGGCGCCCCTCCACTGGTTATTTTAAAGAAGCGATACATCCCTGGGGCTTCTGTGGTCTGCCTCAAACTGTCCACGTCCTGTGCGTGTCTGTCCTCAGAGAGTGTGCACGTGGCCTCTGTTGGAAATGTCTGATTCTGTGGAGTGGGAGAGAACACAAGGAACATCCCCAAGGCCTCAGATGTCCTCAGCTTGCCTGTCCCCTGCCTCTGCTTGGGCTCAAGCATAGCCTTCCATGAGGGACTCCGGGAGAAGGAGGATAGCACGCCCAATCGGGCTTGCAAAGGTGAGTCCCCTCAGTAAGCAAAACCGGGATAGCTTGGGTCCAGTATTGCCAGGGAGACTCCCAAGCCCGGGCGAGGGAAGGGAGGGATTAGCCACAAATCCTTCCAGGTGCTGATTTATGTAGCATTCATGCGGAATTTATTATACAAGGAATTTTATTCAATTAAACTCGAAGTGCGTCTGGATTCTTAAAGGTTCAGTAGTGATAACTGGGACAGAGCGATCATAAAACTGGATGGGCTGTCGGAGGAAGGTGTCATGGGGGAGGAGGCGAGGGTGACATTGCAGCTGACGGGGGATTCGGAACCAGGACGTTTGTCATTGGGATGTGTTACAAGTTCAGGCTGAGAAAATTACTCGGTGAGAAACGCACATTAACAATAGCCAGGAGATATCAGTTAAGGGAAACTAGGTTGAGAAATGAGACAGGAGAATCTATTAGCAACTGACATTGTTCTTGGCGGCCCAGGTCGTGATTAAAACGGCTGTCAAGGGGTGCTGGTCGGGGGGCAGTTGCAAGGCCCCATCCTGGGCCGGCACTTGGTGCTGACTTCCGGACTGACTCCCGGAGACAAGGAAGGGGCTTCCCTCTAGCCTCAGTCTTCTCCCCTGCAGAAAGTGCCCATTTTGGGGTCGCTGTGAAGTTTGAATGAGCATGCGGACTATGGGACCCCTGGATCGGGGCCTGGCCAGCGGTAAACCCCTCCCGGGTGCTGGTTAGTGTGTGGATTCTCTCACTATCCAACCACCAGCAGGGGAACTAAATGTGTCCCTGCCCCAAGAGCCTGGCAGGGCAGGGGAAGGCAGGTGAGCCAGCATACCAGAGCGCCCATACCCCAGAAGTCAGGATAAATACAATTTTCACATGTTATTTTTTAAAATCTAAGTTATGCAAAAGACCTATGATCAACAAGGACTCACATATTTTTAATTTTAATTATTTTATTTTAAGATTTTATTTATTTATTTGAGAGAGAATGAGTGAGAGAGAGCATGAGAGAGGAGAAGGTCAGAGGGAGAAGCCGACTCTCCAAGCTGCTGGGAGCCCAATGCGGGACTGGATCCTGGAAGTCCGGGATCATGACCTGAGCCGAAGGCAGTCCCTCAACCAACCGAGCCACCCAGGCGCCCTTAATTTTTATATTTAAGTACTCTCTCTGCCCAACATGGGGCTCGAACTTACGACCCCACAATTGTACACTTCTCCGACTGAGCCAGCCAGGCGCCCCGAGGCCTCATAATTTTAAGTAAAAGCAGCCCACTGTTTTCTTGCCAGAGCCTGCCTCAGGTGTGAAGGGGCTAGATCTTGGAAGCTTTCCCAGCCACGTGCAAACCTTCAGGCCGCAAGGGCTTTGTGCCTAGTCATGTAGTCGTGTGTGTTGATGGCGAAGTTTTACGTTCATGTTTCCCCGCCAGGCTCCAGATACGGGAGGCTATTTTGAGGAGTGCATGGAGGGGTGCGCAGGCTACCTTTTGCTTTGGGCTCCGCAAGGCACCGCAGAGGAGCTAACGTTCCCCTCCAGTCCGTCCTCTGGGCCCGCGGAGCTGGCCTGCTGTTTTCCCCAGGCTGGCAACGCGGGAGGCCCCTCCCGAGCTGCCTAATGGGCCCTGCACCCAGGCCATGTCTGGGGGAATGTCTGTGGGCCAACACCAGGAGGAGGCTGAGACAGTGCCTGGGGACCTGGAGGGAGAAAGTCAGGCCTGTGATGGCCTGGCAAGGGCTGCTGGGGCCCGGGATCCAGCAATAGGCCGACTGTTTTGTTTTGAAGACTCCCTCGATGCTGTATTGACTCACAGAGCTTCTCTTGTCCTTTGCAGGGTGTCTGACCATGGCTAGGGGCGTGAGGTTGTCGTTTCGGTAACTATGTCCTGCTCCTTCCAGCAGGATCTGAAGGGGCAGGCAAAACTGAGTGAGGAGAGTGGGTCCCTGTCCCTGCGAGGTCCTGCCACCCCAGCCTGAGCATCGAGCCCCTCCTGACATGCTGTTGCCTTCGAGGCGTTCAGCTCTGCCCCCCAGTACTAAGCACCCGCGGTGTACCAGGCCTGTTGCTAGCCACTGGGGAGCCCTCGCCCTCACCCACGCTCGCTGGGGCCTCGGCCACGCCGTCTTGGCTAAAGAGGGTCAGCGTGTCCTGCTGGGAACCCAAGGACCAACCCAGCAGGATGCACTATCCCTGTTCCTTTGGCAAAACTAGCAGGCACATGGTGGTGGCAATGAGAGCCAAAGTCCACACGTGACTGATGGTCTCTGCAGTCGCGGAGCTGCTGGCCAGGAACCAGTGTGACCAGGCTCCCTGAGCCGGGCTGGTGGCTGGCACTGAGCTGGGGCTGCTCAGTGAGTGAGTGATTGCTGCCGGACTAGGCGGCTCGGCCCTGACAGGTTCGCAAGAGCCTGCCCTTCCGGAGTCATTTCCTGCCATTAGCAGTGTGCTGTCTTCACGTTCTCGGGGCCACCTCCTTGCCCTGCATAAGTATCCCCTTCCCAAGGACACAGCTGGCACTGGCAGAGTTGTTTCGTGTGGGGGCAGGGGGTGCGGTTGCGGGGTGACAAGAGAAATAAAGTACAGCCATGGCACAGATCTCAGAGGCTGAGACCAGCAAAGAAAGAAATCCTCCTCTGAGCAGTGCTGTTCCCTCTCACCAAGGTCTCTGCCCCTCGTCCCTCAGCGCTCCCCCACCAAGGAAGGCAGGATCTCCTCCAGGAGGGTGGTTGGTCTCTGGGCTTCCCTCCTGCTGTGCACACCCCTCATGGGTCTGACCTGTCCCCCCAACTCCCCTCCCCCCACACGGGCAGGGATGGTGGCTCAGAGGCTACCAAACTGCCAAATCCCCTCTGCCTTCCCCTTTAGAAACGTGACATTTACAGTCTGCGTGGCCAAGCTAAACCTCAAGTCCATTTCCAAGGGCCTCTGGTTCCATTCCAAATCCCCACGGCCCTGGGCGTGCAGCGGGCACACACACGCACATGGCTCCAGCTTGTCCCACTTTTATTTTTTTCTACGTGGCTCTTCCTTGCAGCAGTCACTTGACCTGACTTTCAGCAATACTCCATTCATTCACTCCCACGTTCTCTGTGACCCGGGAGAGGCCAGGGGAGCGGGCAGGAGGCTCATGCAGCCCTACCCCGGCCAGGATCTTCAGGAATCAGGACAGGAAGGACACACCCTTCGCCTGCAAGAGAGGTCTGCAGATCTCCCCACTTTGAGTTATTTCCACGTGCCTCAGGCTTGGTCCGACGGGTCATTTTTCTTGTATATTTTTTCCTGATTCCCCTCTTTCATAGCTGCATATCTGGCTAACGTGAAGAGATAGTCGCTGAGTCTGGAGGGGCAGAGAAGTCAATGGGATGATTTGAAATGAGAGATCAATGCTAACCGGATCCTTCCCATATTAGCCTTCAAGGAGGAAATATAAATCATGCCCTAGGAACACTGGGCAGGACAGGGGTACGCAGCCAACTCGGCCTTGATGGATGGCCCTCCAGGCCCCCTTCTGTGACTCGGGTGACAGGGCTGAGGCGTGTGCTGCTGGACGAGGCTGCTACTTCCACACCTGCAACCTCCATAGGGCTGATGCACCTGATGGCTGGTTTCTGCACCTGCCAGCAGCTGGGACTGGGACACCCCAAACTGGAGAGGCCCAGCCTGCCCTTAGGATGGCCACAGTGAGTTCAGGAAGCCGCCTACCTCTCAGTGGTTCCCCCACTTTTCCTTGTTCCCATGTTGAGCACTGACCCCCACCCTCCTCCTCCTCTCCCGCCCCAATCCTACTCTGAGGCCAGCTCCGTGCCAGGTCCTGCTGGAACCTTCCCAGACCCACGCTCCCACTGGGATCGCGCCCCCCCGCCCCGCCAATGCCTGACTGTCTCTCTGGGGGTGGGGGTTGGGACCAGATTCTACTCTGGGGGTCCCCCCTTCCTGGAGGGTAGTGACATACTTTTATCTCACGTGCTCAGTGCCGCTTTCCTTGCTGAGGGAATGAACGGGCTCGGCCCACACACTCTGGACTATAATGTTCGCCAAAGATCACTACCATGATGAGGAATGGAAACTTCCTCATTCCCTTCAGGCCCACCCACCTCCCAGGAAGAATGGAGCTGCTCAGATCATAGCCCGGTGGGAAGAGTGACCACAGCAAGGGGTCAGACCCTGGCTGTGAAGTCACTTTCTGGACACCCAGGACAGCTCCCAGGGGCCCCTGGGCCCCCAACCGCATGAGCCAAGGCTTTAACAGAATCTGGTGGAGCCTCCCCAGAGCCAGCCCAGCTCACCGAGTCCTGCGCGGGGGGGGGCGTCCTGGGCTCGGATGGCTGTGCTGTCTCTTCTCAGTTCACATGGCCCCGGGGCCTTGCAGGGAGGGGCTGAGAGATCCCAGCCTGAGCTCCCTGGTCCCTCAAACCTGAAAGTGGGCCCCTTGCTACACACTGTCCCTTTGTTTTTATGTTTTGTGCTGCCAGTTTTTTAAGAGCTTCTCCCAGTGAAATCGTCACTTCCCCAGGGACGGTGCCTGCCTTGTTCTCAGCAGCATCCCTGAGGCTGACCCAGCACCCAGCACGTTGCAGACCCTCCGTGGGTATGAAAAGAATGAAGGAGCATGTGGGGCCCCTGGCCTTATTGTCACTTGCCACAGTGGGCCTAGTTTTTCAGAGGGAGGCCTGGGATGCCCCGAATTCCATCTGAGTACCTGTTTAAGAACTTGGCCACGTTAGCGTCCGTCTCACCCATCTGGACAAGGGGCACCACACTGGAAGGAAAGGAAACACCACGTCACGTGCACTCTGGGGTCCCGGGGCTGGGTCCCACACCAGCTGTTCCTTGCCGGTCCGGATGCAGATGTACCAGACAGCGGACTGCCATCTGCCCTTGCTAGGCCCCTCCTGCACGTCCCCTCTGCCGCAGAACCCTTGCGGGGAGGTGCTCCCCCCAACCTGAGGCTCTCCATCTGTGGCCCCTGCCCAAGTGGCTTTTCCATCCCTTAGGCACATCTCTACCTCCTTGTCCTGTGTACCGAGGACCCATCCTCTGTAGGGGGCCCATTGCTGGGCCTTTGGGTTTCTCCAATGTTTTGCTCTTAGGAGCATTGCCGAGGTGGCTAGTTTTGTACAAATAATTGATTTGTTCTTTTGAGGCCGGAACTCTGTTACCTGGGAGCTCTGTTACCCGAGATCACTCTGGCCAACTGCTTGGCCCCAAGAACCTTCCGTGAGTAAGGAAAGTTTTATGATGGGAGGCTGTGGACAGAGCTCAGCTCAGGAGCAATTGGCTCACTGCCCTGGCCAGGACGTCACCTCTCTGAGCTCCAGTTCCCTGACTCCCATATGCTGGGGGCTGCGAACGCCTCTCTGCCAAGGTTATCACATGGCATCAATGAAATAAGGAACAGGAAGTGCCTAGCACAGCCCTGCCGACTCCCCAAGTGGGGCTTTCCTTCCACTTCTCTGGAAAGCTGGCTGGCAGCTGCTCTCCGTGTCCATGGAGGCTTTGCTGTGAGCTCTTTTAAAGTTTCTCTGAAAAGGCTGTTGGGAGCTCTTGGGGGACCCCCCCCCCCCACCTGACTCCACGTCAGAGGTGTTGGCACAGTGGCTGGTGGGTCTGTGGCGAGCTACCCCCTTAGGCCCCCCAGAGCCACGGGGATTCCTCTGGGCCCTTTTCTACCCAGCAGCCGGCAGGGTCCCTTCATGTTACCCCACGGCCTAAAACCCATCATCCATGGCTCCTTGGGGCTCTCAGGACAGAGGCAGACCCCTCTGCACCGATGAGGCCCCGTGGCCTCTGGTCTCACCATGCCCTGCATGTTCTCGCCCTGGACCCTGACACTCAGCTTCCTTTGTGTCCATTCCACACAGGGTCACCTCTGCCCCGATTATCTCCTCGCCCCACACACTGCCCCTCCCCACCCCCCCCAAGCCTTCAACTCCTGCCTCACAAGGCATCCCTGTGCCCATGGCACGTCCCTCACAGCCCTGCTCATGGTGTGACATCCCCTGAAAACAGACACTTGGTCTGGCTGGTGGTCACCTGGTATGGCAAAAATGGCAGACGAAGGTCTGTCCACTGCCGGCTGCAAGGCACGGAGCCAACCGCCCTGGGACCTGCCCCGTCCTCTCCCTCGGCCCCCTTACCGTCTCTCTGCTCGGCGGCACACAGCCCGGCAGAAGTGCAGCACAGAGCTGCTCTTGCCTCCCGACTGCAAGGAGAAAGTGTGTGTTGGCAGGGGTGGAGGAGGGGGGAAGCCGGTGTGGGGGGTAGGTGTGCCCACAGCAGCCAGATGGGCTGGCAGATACATAGGGCCTTGTACCCCAGTGGGCAGTGTTCTGCTTCCAGGGGCCCTGCAGGGGTGGGGGAGAGACCTGTGAGGGTCTGGAGGGGACTCGAGAGGCTGGCGGGCAGCTTCTGTTACCGGCAAAAATTAAAGAGAGGACTCAGTCAATGTCTGTGTGTCTCCAGGAACACGCCCGGCTGGCAGCCACCCCCTGGGTGAGACCCCGCAGTGCCTACCGGCAGGATGAAGGCTGTGAGTGGGGGCAGCTGGCTGGAGTACTTGTCGATCCACTGCTCCAGCTCCAGGATGCACCCTGCCTCGAATGTGGCGTGTCCTGAGGGGTGAAGCAGAAAGACACGGCCATGACATCCACGGCCCGCCAGACCAAGGAAACCACCCCTGCGTCCCTTCTGCCCAGGTGTTCTGCAAACCCCTCCCATGGGCTCGGGAGGTCCTTCCTTCTCGGGGTCTAGGGGCCAGGCTGCCAGGGGACCCAGGGGACACCCAGGACAGAGTCCCCCCCACACCACCTCAGGCCCTCCGAGCACAGAGACATTACTTAAGTGAGCCTCCCTGGCTGAGGAGTGCGGCGTGGCCAGAGCAGAGCCGACATCCTGCAGCAAGCACTGGATCTGGGGAAGCAACATAGGGTGAGAATAAAGATCCACTTGCAGCAGGCCAAGCAGAGATGACGGGCTCTGCATGCAGAGGTGCTCCCTGGGCGGGCCTGGCGGGGACGCTCTGATCCCTTAGCTAGCCGGCATTTGGAGGCTGATGAATTAACAAGGCTGGCCTGAACCCTATGCACGCCAACTCTGCTGAGCAGGGCCCTGGGTCCCTCGGGGATACCCAGGTCACACCAATGAGGAGTGACAAGCACCCAGTGACGGCCCAGTGACAAGTATCTTCTTAACCCATCTTCACCTCCCTCATGCCTAGGCCCCTCGAGGTTTTTCCCTTTTCTCTAAACTGACAGCTTTGGTTTTCCACTGTAGGACAGCTGGGCCAAGACACCAAACATGACAGTGCTTTCGAAACCACAAAGGACGAGCATCTGGGAGAACGTGGTCAGCCCCTACATGACAACAAGCCACAGGCACCCGTGCCAAGGACACCTGCAACACCATCTTGGACCCCGTGCCTAGCCAGAGTCCACTCAAGCTGCATGGGGGGCTGTCGGGTGGGTGGGGGCCTGCGGCCTCTGTGAACACAGTCACGGTGACAGCTTGCCAGGAGCAGGACATGATAGAGGAGAGCAGAGGCCGCCCACCCAGCAGTGGACCAGAACCCTCCTTGGGCTGCCACTTGGGTGAGTTACTTGAGTGAGTCTGGTGTCTCTGGGGCTTCCAGGGGGAGGCACGGTAACGATATTACCCCGGGGGTTGGCCTCCTACAGCGTCTGCCCCTAGGACTGGAGGGAGCTGGCACTGGTTTGGGACTAGGACCCCAGCTCTAGTTGATTCCCAACCGGCATCCCCATGCAACATGGACAATGACCTCCAGCTCAAGTGCTTTTGTGAGGAGGGCAAGGCCCAGGCAGTGCTCCTGGGTAAAAAGTCACAGGCTGCACCCTCAGGGGGCCCTGGCCAGTGAGGAGACAGGTGGATCATACCACCTCACCACCTTGGTGGTGCCCGCGAGGGGCCAGGTGGGAGCCCAGGCCCCAGAGGAAGTGATGTTGATGCTGTGATCCAGAGGACAAGGGCCTCAAGCACAGGTCAGCTCATCATGTCAATGGCCCACCTTCCCAGACTTTTCCCTCTGCAAACTCTGCTCAGAGATAAGCACATCTAGAAATGACCACAGGGGATATGGGGATATGACCATTTCTCCATTGTGAGGCTACAGACTATCCTCCAGTGCACAGAGGGGCCTTGTTCATAGAATGTTCCAGCAATTGAAGTCTCCCATCCTTCTGCAGCCCCCTCACTACCCTCCGTCTGTTCCCAGGAGCCTAAGTGGGCTCTGGCCTGGCCTGGAGGACTACAGTGGGCTTAGGGCTGACCTGCAAGGAGCAGTTTCTAGTCTCTGCTCACCCTGTAGACTGTAACCTTGTCTTGCATGTTCGGGGGTGGGGGGTGTGTCCCTCCCACTGCCGAAGGCCTGTCTGGGGGCCAGGGCCTCTATGCTTCCTAAGTTGGACAACACAAATACTAACAGCCACAAAGTCCGAAGGTGGAGGGCTTACTGGCCTTCCTGGCTTTCTCCAGCCCAGAGGCTGCTGATGTCCGGGCCTGGAGCACTCTCTGGTGTGGGGGTGTCCCATGAACTGTGGGATGTTACCTGCGTCCCTGGTCTCTGCCGCCTGGATGCCAGGAGCGCCCCCCCTCCACTTGTAACCACCGAAAATAACAATAGATGTTGCTGAGTGTCTTCTGGGATGGGGCAGAATTGCCCTGGGTCAAGTCCACTGCACGTGACACTTGCCCCCGAGTACTAGCCTCACCACCTGCCTGGGAGGGAGGATGGTGTGTGTCCCTGTTTAGCAGGTGGAGAAACTAAGGCTCCCAGTGAAAGAGCAATTAGCCCCAGGTGGCAGAGAGAGGAAGAGATGGTCACATGGCAAGTGCGGTCACGGCCGCCTGGCCGCACGGGTAATAGCCCAGTGCGGGGTGAGACGGTATTACTTACTTTCTGAAGCTCTTCAGCAAATGGGTGGCCTTTCTCAGTGATGAATTCCAAAGCAAACCTATGAGGAAAAAGAAAAGAATCTGCTTCTAACAGAACGTGCCTGGGCCCTGCCTTACATGAGGCAGCTAGTTTGCTGGGATGGGTCACCCAGCTAATACTGCTCAAACACATGGGGTAATTTTCTTGCTGACAAGAAGAATGTCAGAACCTTTCACTCGGTTAGCAGGTGTGTGTTGCTCAAAATGCCTTTCTCATACCCATTACTCAACCAGTCAATGCTTCCATTTTCCATGCCAGCTCTGGCCCAGTCCAGGCAGGTCTGTATGAGCGCATGGGACACAGGCTCTGTTCAGCAGGACAGGGAGATGACTGCATGTGAACTGAGGTCAGCGCTCTGGAGGAAAGGGCCGGAGTCCTGTGAACCTGGCCTTGGCTGGGGTTCAGGGAGGGCTTCCTAGAGGAAGCAGTGCTAGAGGTGGGACTCTGAAGGCTGAGTAGGAGTTCCCTGGGAAGGCAGGTGGGACGGGGAAACCAAGCACCCAGGACCCCAGCTCCTGTTTCCCTCCAAACTCTGCACCCTCTCTCTGCACCAGGCAGAATCCCGGCAGGGAAAAGTCAGTGGTGTCTTTGCAGGATTCCTGGAGGAAAGGCTGGCAAAGGGACTATGAATAGAGTATGGGAACAGTTCTGGAAACTGACACTGGCTGGCAAAGATGAGGAAAAACAGGGGCATGAAGGGGTAAGGGAGGGTCAAAGGTGTCACCACCCCAGGAGAGCTGGAACCCCAATGTGCAGCTGGCTGGGCGAGAGTCACTGGGGAGCAGGAGCAGAAATGCTCCCACATCTGCCTCCACTAATGTCCCATCTGCTGGTGCCTCCCGTTGGCTGGACCCACCCAGAAGCTGAAGAATGAGGGGACTGGGGCTGACAGTGTTACCACGTGATACAGGCCACATCCTGGGCACACCAGCGAAGACAAGAGTGAACGGCCTCCAAAGGGCCAATGAAGAACCCCCAGGGCGCCTCGGTAGCCCATCTCACAGTGAGAACTAAATAGACAAATGTGTCATTTGTCATCTAGTGTGGGACAGCTCTGTAGGCTGGACACCATCTGCCCTGGGCACAGCACTAGCCTCCTGGCACAAAGCAGGGGCTAATGTCCCTGCGACACAGGCCAGGCGTTGGCCCCTCCTTGGAGCTTTGTGGCATCAGGCCCCCACTGCCTGCAGATGTCCCTCTAGTGTCTGTCTGCTTCCCAGCCCCAGAGCTGGGCTCTGGGAGCATGGGCTCCATGGAGCACGGGGGCTGAGGCACTCTGCTGGGCATGCCTGGCACATGGAGATGCTCGTTCACATGCTGCAGAGCCACCGCTGAGGCATCCCCGGTCTCCTGCCCGCATGGACTGGGGGCTGATGGTTTGCTGAGTTGCTTGACTCAAACCGCTGATGCGCACCTCACCATCCTACCCCTCGGCCCACATCATCTGGTGTCTGCCTCTCCCTGCCGCCCTCGCACACAGACCAAAGCATCTGCCTTCTCTGCTCTGCTGGCCAACCGTCTGCATCTGCCGTTATCTGTCATGAGCACCTCACCTCGTACTCGCCTGAAGAGTGGGGGAGCTGGGGGTGGGGTGAGGTGAGACAGCTTCAGACAGGGGCAGGCAGGGCAGAGGGAAAGGAGCCCAGGAGCCTCAGGGACCAGAACACAGGCCCTGCGCCACCAGGCCGAGGCGGGTTCCTTGAGGGCTGGCAGCCTGACAGACCAGCCAGCACTCTTGGGAGCTTCACGTGAATTAGGCAGACTGACGCCAGTTCAAAATCAACCTCAAGGTCATTCCCGTTGGCCTTACCCAATAGCTGAACTTAATTCATCCGTCGTTCCCACGGCTTCAAACACTTGGTCATCTTTCGATCTCCTTTCTCCAGTGAAGGTGCTAGAAAACCCTGTGAAAAAATGTTTAGCCACTCAAGTCAAGATTTTAAAAATTTTCTTGATATACTCCTTTTAAAGAAATTTTCCAGTAAGTAGATAAAATCTTTTTTTAAAAAAGAAGGGGGGGCACCTGGGTGGCTCAGTGGTTTAAGCCTCTGCCTTTAGCTCAGGTCATGATCTCAGGGTCCTGGGATCGAGCCCCGCATCAGGCTCTTGCTCAGTATGGAGCCTGTTTCCCCCTCTCTCTCTGCCCGCCTCGCTGCCTACTTGTGATCTCTCTCTCTGTCAAATAAATAAATAAATAAAATCTTTAAAAAAATTTTTTCCACCTGAAGTATAACATATACACTGAAAAGTGCTCAAACCATAAGAGTACAAGCTGGGGATATCTGGGGGCACAGTCAGTTAAGGTTAAGTCTGCCTTTGGTTAAGGTCATGATCCCGGGGTTCTGGCATTGAGCCCTGTGTTGAGCTTCCCGCTCAGCATGGAGTCTGCTTGAAATTCTCTCTCTCCCTCTGCCCCTCCCCCGGCTCTCTCTTTCTCTCAAATACATAAAATTTTAAAAAGAATGAAGTGTACGTGTTGAAGAATCGCCACTGCCTGAATATACCCGTGATCAGCAACCACATCGAGAACTAGAATAGGATCAGATCCCTGAAGCCCCCACGGACCCCGTTTCTATTGCTACTCCTAAGGGTAAACCCTACCCTCACTTCTTTCCTGATACACTTTTAAGCCCCCTAAATCATGGACAAACCATCCTGCTAAAGAAATGAGACACAGATTGACATATTATGTATATATCATAATTATACTTCATATAAAATCGAAGTCCTCTGTATCTCTGCCTAGGTCACAATTTGCCCCTGTTCTCCCCTAACCACAGAGAAAGAGCATACTTGCTCCCTGAAGTCAGGAGCAGGCCTGGCGCTCACAGCAGGCTCTCCTGCTGGAACTTGGACGAGTTCAATGAACACCATCTTACCGAGGTCCAAACGAGAGCCTCCCTAATCATGTCTGAGCCCAGAACACTGCCCAAACTGTAACCATGACCAAACATCCCCATTTTCTGGTCAAGGCGAGGGACTGCTGTTTCTCTTTCTATTATAGCTGTAGCTTCTCTTTTTCTCTCCTACCTTCTAGCTCAGAGTGATTTAAGAAACCCAACTATAAAATTAGCCTTGCTCCCTACAGCATCCAATCCAGAGCGAAAGCCCCACTTCCTGGAACTCTCCCCCAATCACCTACCCTAAGCCCGGTCCTACAATGAGGTCTTTCCAGTATCTTCTCACTGAGCCCACAGTGTGCTATGCAAGGAGCTAAATGACCCAGCTTGACTGGACCACATTGTCCTTCAGGGTCTCTGCTGGAGGGCATCAACACTACCTTCTGCTTGTTGTCTCTGGGCACATTTTCTTTCCCTTTTTTTTTTAAATTGTGATAACATATACGTAAAACAAAACTTACTGTTTTAACCATTTCTAAGAGTACAGTTCAGTGGCATTAAGTGTCTCCTGTACATGTTCACACTTTTACTATATAAGTATAGACCCACCAAAATACACATACACTAGTAATCTGCACAGTTTTTTGTTTTTTTTTTAAAGATTTTATTTATTTATTTGACAGAGAGAGATCACAAGTAGGCAAAGAGGCAGGCAGAGAGAGAGAGGAGGAAGCAGGCTCCCTGCCGAGCAGAGAGCCCGATGCGGGACTCGATCCCAGGACCCTGAGACCATGACCTGAGCTGAAGGCAGCGGCTTAACCCACTGAGCCACCCAGGCGCCCTAATCTGCACAGTTTTAAACTTTAGAAAACGTGTCAGAATGACATGTTCTTCCACATCTCACGTTTTTTCTGTATGTTACATTCCCGTATTGTTTTTTTTTTCCAAAGATTTTATTTTGTTATTTATTTATTTTTAAGATTTTTATTTATTTATCTGACAGATCACAAGTAGGCAGAGAGGCAGGCAGAGAGAGAGGAGGAAGCAGGCTCCCTGCTGAGCAGAGAGCCCGATGTGGGGCTTGATCCCAGGACCCTGAGATCATGACCTGAGCCGAAGGCAGAGGCTTTAACTAGCCACCCAGGCGCCCCCAAAGATTTTATTTATTTATTTGACAGAGATCCCAAGTAGACAGAGAGACAGGCAGGGAGAGACAGAGGGAAGCAGGCTCCCTGCTGAGCAGAGAGCCCGATGTGGGACTCAATCCCAGGACACTGAGATCATGACCTGAGCCGAAGGCAGAGGCTTTAACTCACTGAGCCACCCAGGTGCCACTGTTTATTTTATTTTTTTAAAAAAGATTTTATTTGTCACAGAGAGAGGGGAGCAGCAGGCAGAAGAACAGGCTGCCCGATGAGCAGGGAGCCCGATTCGGGACTCGATCCCAGGACTCTGGGATCATGACCTGAGCCGAAGGCAGACGCTTAACCAACTGAGCCACCCAAGCGTCCTGTTCTGGTATTGTTTAAATAATCAAAGTAATATCCGCTCATTACAAACAGTAACAGGATAGAAGTATGTACCACAAACGATGAAAACCCTTCTGTTCGTTCCCTCTCAAAACTCAATCCCTCTCCCAGGTGTAAGCTTTCAGACTATTCCATGCCTATCTGAACACATACATACATACACACACAACACAGTTTTATCCAAGTGGATTTCAATTACTTGGATTGTTCTGCAACTGGCTTTTATCACTTATATATCTTAGGCATTATCTTAGGCATGTAGGGCGCTTGGGTGGCTCTATCAGTTAAGCACCTGGCTCAGGTCATGATCCCAGGGTTGTACAACTGAGCCCAGCACTGGGCTTTGTGCTCAGGGCAGAGAGTCTGCTTCAGATTCTCTCTCCATCTCCCTCTACCCCTCCCTCCCACTCGTGCATGTGTTCTCTCTCTCTCTCAAATAAATCTTTAAAATATATATATATTTTATATATATATATATATATACATAATATATATATATATTTTATATAGATCTTAGGCATCCTTCATTTCACAGAACATTAATATTTATTGAGATCCATTACATAATTTTTAAGGACTGGGAACAATTAGGCAAAACTTTTTTTTTAAGATTTTATTTATTTGACAGAGAGAGACACAGCGAGAGAGGGAACTGAAGCAGGGGGAGTGGGAGAGGGAGAAGCAGGCTTCCTTTTGAGCAGGGAGCCTATTACAGGGCTCAATCCCAGGACCCTGGGACCACGACCTGAGCTGAAGGCAGACGCTTAATGACTGAGCTATCCAGGCGCCCCAACAAAACTTTAAGATGAAGCTGACTTTTTTGTTGTTGTTGTTGCATGTTTCACTTGCTCCTACCTTTGTCTCCTGTTTTGGTGTATATCTTGGGGATCTTGGGTGTCTTCAAGGAAGACTGAGGCCTGAGGAGAAATAGACATCAAGACAGTGGAATGAGTGGGAATGGCTTACCCAGTGTGACACCACCCTCAGCAGGTCTCATCTTGCTGCTTGTAGCCTCAAAGGCAGAATTTAACCCTCCTTTGCTGACACCATTCCCCTCTTTCTTCCTAGTTCTACCCTTTGTGGGTGGGTTCTGTGTCTTGCCCATATCCATAACTGCAGAGTAGCTCATGCTCAATAAATATTCACGGAGTTTACTGATCACTTTCCATAGTCTCTCCATTGTGTTGGATTCCTGGCATTATCTCCTGGAATCATCCGGGGAATCTTTCCACAGCCCCAAAGGTAGGAGCTACCTACACCCTTCATTTCACGTGGAGAAAACTCAGAAAACTGAAGGCCTTGCCTTCCCAGGTCACCCAGGAACACAAAAGGCTGGGATTCATGCCCAAGACTACCTTACTTCCGCCGAACTCTTACTTCCACCCATCCAAACTCTTTTCTATTCCGCAAGTGCTGGCTTCTGGGAGAAAGCCATCTGGGCCACTAACATTCTGTGAAGCTTCAGGTACACTCAAAAATGAATAATTGCTAAAACAGAGTCAAATTCTGGCATTTTCAAATTGCCACATAAAGCCTTTAATACAGGCTTCAACACTGAAACTTGGAATGTTGTTCAAAACATTCCGTTACTGGATCTATGAACTATATCGATCCATTATTAATGCATGGTACGCTTCAGGTTCTGAGGTCCAGCGATGAGCTGCAAATTTAAAGGTATATGATGACAGCCATCTTCAGAGCGAGTCGGTGTATCTCTGTGTCTTAAAGGAGAAACCGCCGCGGACATAGGTCAAAATCTGAACTGAGGCCCCACGTGACTGCAAGGCCTGGCACGATGGCCCTCCTGGCCCCCCTGTGGGATAGGCCCTGCCTGGACGCCTGAGAGCTGGGCTGCCTTCGGCCCTGTGCAAAGAAATCTCGGTCTCTGGCTTCTACGGTGCCCGCGTGGCCACGTGACCGCTTAGGCCTAAGAGAGGACGTCACCGGCTGCGGCGGTGATCTCATAGCGGTGTGACGTCACCACAGCGACCACCATTCACAGCAGGTAGCCGAGCTGCCAGCCCAGCAGGCACTCACCCGTCCCCGTCTTTCACGCCCTGGGGGCGGTGGCTCTGGAAACGGGGACATAGTAGTCTACCGGCGCCGACACCCCCGAGCAGGCCCAGGCGGCCCCCTAAGCCCCACACAGCCATGCGCCAGGCAGCTCGTCAGGGGCTGACCCCGCCAGGCTCCCGTCCAGGTCTGGGGTGACTCCACCTACCTCAGGCCGCACCACCGTCAGCCGCCATTTTCCATTGGTCCGCGGCTGTCGACTCAGGGCGGGACACTCCCAGGGGCTTGTTTTCCATTGGTTTACTGAAGGGGCGGGGAACGCCAGGACGGAGCGTGGTCGCCACACCTATTGGCCAATGTTCTAGCCAACTGGTAAAGGGACGCCCCGGACGCGCGTTTTGATTGGCAGAGAGGTGGACGAGCCCCCGCCCCCCCACGGGAGGGCGGTGCTTAGGGACTAGGTGCCGAGCCGCCAGGGCCGGGGGCGGAGGCAGGTGAGAACCCGTGGTTGGGGTTGCCGGCTGGTGAGAGGTTCCGCCGGACTCCCGGCTTCTCTGGCTCAGTGTCCCCGACTCTGGGGATCGGTCCCGAGCGGTCGGCGAGTTCCAATGTGAAGTGATTTGGATCTTCGGACAAACGTAAGTTTCCCGGTTCCGAGCCTCAGTTTCCTCCAGTAAGAAACGGGATCACGGTGGTACTTGGCTTGTAGTGCGGCTCGTGTCATATATTAAGGTAACGCACGCAAGGCCTATAATGGGTGGTAATTCTGCAGAGTGTGTAAAAATCGAAACCGCGCACACCTGCTGACCCACCCAGCAAGTCACTTTCTAGGACTCTGTAATGTGGAGATCCTGGCTTACGTTTCCAAGAAGGGGTTTGATCGCTGTTTTCTGCAGCCTGTGATTTATCATCGTGAGGCTTTGGAAACAGCCTGAAGGTCCAGAGAAGTGTTCCTTCTGGCCCATGATTGCATTTAAATTTCTGCCTTCAACAGTAGCAATAGTAAAAGCTGCAACTAAGAACACAGCCAGTAACGATAAATAGATCAGGAATAGAATGACTGTGATGTGCCAGACATTGCCAGGTGTTCCTCTTGCATTATGTAAGGTAACCTTTCCTAAAACCCACTGAAGGAAGTATGGTTCTTGTCCCCACATAGCATGAGGAAACCGAGATTCCTAGCCACTGGAGTAGTTGAGCGAAGATGACCTCACTGGAGAGGGGAAGAGCTGGGATTTGAACCTAGGGCTTTCTGTCTAGTACGCTGCCTCACTATACAGCCTTTGGGGCACATCGCAACTGCTGAATGGTAGCTGCCTTTTTTGTTCGAATTATGAGTTTGAGCTAGGCATTCTCTTAATATACTAAGATCTGGTGACTTTTCATCCTCTCTCTGGCTTTTTCTTTCAGGATTCTTAGGAGCCATGCTGTCAGAAGTCCTGCTGGTGTCCGCTCCAGGGAAAGTCATCCTTCACGGAGAGCATGCTGTGGTTCATGGCAAGGTAAAGTTCCTCAGAGCCTTTGAGAATTGGGTACCTCTTCTCCCCAACCCTACCCTTAAGCCAAAAGGAAGCCTGGAGGCATAGCCTGGGAGTACGTAGGAGAGGAGATCTGTTTCTCTGCAGCGAAGCAGGGAAGAGACAGGCCTTACGTCCATTGAAGGGCTTCCCTGGCCTCACCCAGTAAGAGAGCACAGAGTTGAAATTGAAATGTAAAGTTGTGCAGGTGGAATGACACAATCTGGAAGGTGGGCTTCGGTGGAGAAGAAAGGAGGTTGGAGCCCTGAGCCTGGGGGCACCCCAACATTCAGAAGTGGGGAAGATGAGGAGGAAACAGCAAAGAAGTCTGAAACATGCATTATCTCATTTAACTCATAGGACGCCCTCCATGGTTAAACTTTGATTATCCCATTTTGCAGATGTGGAAGCTAAAGCCTAGGAGAAGCAGCTTGACCAAGGTCCTGTACACCTTAGCAGAACAGGGAATAAACCTAAGTCTGTCTGAAGTCACAGGTCATGCTTTTTCCACTCCTGCACTCCTCTACTCCTCATCATTATTTATGTTCCTAGCTTACATTTATCTTTGCTGATGTGGTGATTATGGGGAAGCTGTTCCATGGTGTGCAGGACCTCTGAAGTTTTGCAACAGGAGGGCAAACATCAGTAGATATTAGTTCCTAACTATGGGTAGAGGCTGTGCCACTTAGTGGGAGAGCATGCCAAGGTTGATCAGCAGTGTCTACCAAGGGCATGTGTGGGCATGTGCCCTGTATGCTAGTATGTGCTCTCTCTCCTCATTGACATTGACCCTCCAGTTTAAGACTGGAGCCAAACTCTTTGTGCCTGCCCCCACCCTCCATGCTCAGGCTCACTGCTTTTGCCCTTTATTCTACAGGTAGCACTGGCTATGGCCTTAAACTTGAGAACATTCCTCCGGCTTCAGCCCCACAGCAATGGGAAAGTGTGCCTCAACTTACCAAACATTGGCGTCAAGCGGGCCTGGGATGTGGCTGGACTTCAGCTGCAGGATACGAGCTTTCTGGGTAAGTGCAGTGAGGAGGGACCAGGTGTGGGAAGAGCCTGGGCGCTACCTAGAGGGGAAAAGGGACAGACAGCTGGGTAGTTATTCTAGGCTGTCTCTGAGAGGGCCAGAGACTAGCCACTCTGGGGGTGTTTTCTCTCAACCCCATAAAATTAGCTTAACTCACTTATTTGTTTTAAATTTAAGAGCGTCAAATCATGGACTGCGTCTGTGTGGGCTGTGGTGGACTGATTGTCAATGCCTGTTGTTGGGTGAAAAACCACAAGATACAAATAGCATGTATGTAAGGAAAGACCCAGATTATGTACCAGTACATATGTACACGCAGGGATGATTAGTGACCTCTGGATCCTAAGGTCTGAGAGTGGACAAAGGGTGCCTTCCTTCTGTAGGATGGTTTTGACAAGGAGAGGGTATTGATTGGCATTGGGTGTCATTTAAAATAAAAGTAACGGGTGCCTGAGTGGCTCAGTTGCTTAAGTGACTGCCTTCAGCTCAGGTCATGATCCCAGAGTCTCAGGATCGAGTCCTGCATTGGGCTCCCAGCTCCACGGAGACTCTGCTTCTCCCTCTGACCTTCTCCCCTCTCATGATCTCTCTCTCTGTCTCTCTCTAAAATAAATGAATAAATCTAAAAATAAATAAATAAATAAAAATAACATACTTATTAATTGGAAAAGAGAGTCAATAGTGAAACACCATCAGTAATGAAAAAAAGTCACCTGCTACCACTGCCCCCTGGCCACCACCCCCTCTCCCTCCGTCCGGCCCATATCTCTCAGCATTTTGGTGTTAATCTTTCTGGATTATTTTCTGCAGGTGGATAGTTAGATTGAGAGAGATGGGGAGGATATCTTGTCCCTTAACCAAAATCTGATCAGGCCATACAAACTTGTCAGACATGTGTGTTTTTTTGTTTTGTTTTGTTTTCTTCAGAGTATCAGGACTTTCTTTCCTTTCTTGTCCTGATTTTTGATAATACTGTGAATCTTGTGTCCCCTCCTAAGCAGGCAGGGTTTTTCATCTGCACGTTTGCTTGCCACCCGCACCAGAGCTGAAGGGTGTTTTCTGTCCTCTGTACATTCGTTTGCTATCTCCTTGCCCAGCTGATGCCTCATTGTTTGGAACAGTGTTTCTCAGCCAGAGTGGGACAAGTGAGAGTGCTCTGGGGGTCTTTTCCTAACTGCTCCCTGTCCCCTGGGAGGATCAGTCCCCAGCAAGCCACTTCCGAATATTGCAGGAAGATGGGGGAACCATCGAAAAGCCCCATTTCCCAACTAGTCAGGCCTTGGGATCCCCTGGGGAGGTTTTCTTTGTTGTTGTTCTTAACAATAGGAACAGATATCTGATCCTGCCCCTCTCCTATTAAGAATGGGGGTCATGGTGGCAGGGGACTGGGCAGATGAGTTTTTTTTTTTTTTTTTTTTTTTAAGATTTTATTTATTTGACAGAGAGAGACAGCCAGAAAGGGAACACAAACCGTGGGAGGGGGAGAGGGAGAAGCAGGCTTCCCACTGAGCATGGAGCCCATCTCAGGGCTTGATTCCAGGACCCTAGTTCATGACCTGAGCCAAAGGCAGACACTTAAGGACTGAGCCACCCAGGTACCCCCAAGCAGGTGTATTTTGAAAGAAGCTCCCTGGGTGATTCCAGGAACATCCTCAGTAAGGACTTTTGGAGCAGACCCAGACCCCTTGCTTTCTATGGTGCACTGGGCTCCCCTCCCCGAGGTTGGAGATGTTCCCTTGTCTGTGTGAGCCTGGACACGTCACTTAACCTTCAGAGCCTCCATGAGCAGAATCCTATGGCCTGGGAGGGTTGCTATGAGGATCCAACTGGATAGGAGGTGGCGCAGTGTGTAGCATGTGTGTGAGGACTTGTGAATGATTTCCCCAAGGAGAAAAAGAAATATGGAACCTAAACCTTTCAGAGACACGTTTCCTACTAGATTTCCAGGCTCTTCTGTCTTTTTTTTTCAGCGTTCTCTGGTTGCTTCCCAACAGTTACAGAACACTGGGGGCATTTCACTGGGTACTCTTATGTGGGCCAGGCACTGGACCAGTATGTCATGGTTGTTGGCACTCTTAGAATCCTCCAGACTGCCCTGGACGCAGGTGGTGGTATCCACCCCACTTTATGGATGAGAAAATGGAGCTTCAGGGGCCAAGTGGCTCAGGTCACACAGCACTGTCAGGGATGCAGAAAGGATTCACACCCAGATCGTTCTTAACTCTCCAAAGTCGTCTTTTTTTTTTTTTTTCTTTTTTAAGATTTTTATTTATTTGAGAGAGAGAGAGCATGAGCACAGGGGGAAGGGCACAGGGAGAAGCAGACTCCCCACTGAGCAGGGAAGCGGGGCTCAATCCTGGGATGTGACCTGAGCTGAAGGCAAATGCTTCAGCTGGTGGTTCAGCTGGCTGAACCACCCAGGCGCTCCTAAACTCTCCAACGCCTTAATGAGTCATCCCATTTCCCTCGCAGCGCTCAGAAACATCCATGCTCTAAGCAACACTGTTAACTGGCTCGGCTGCCTTTAGCCTGTCGTTATCTCATGGCATACATAGGACTTCCTGTGTGCCCCGCCCTAATGCAGGCTCTCTCTGCTGGCCATACCAGTGTCAGCACTTCGCATTCTCCGGTTTCGAGTGTCCCGTTCTCGAGAGTTGTTTCAGGAGAGGGATGCATCTGGGGATTAACTGAATACTGCCTTTGGTTTGGGTTTTTTACCATGGGGGTCAGACCCAGACCTTCAAGATGGGGAACTAGCCTGCACTCCGTGTGTGGACGTGGGTTTCAAGACGATCATTAATTCAGTACGTACTACACACCAGGAGCTGTGCCGTGGGTCTTACGTCCCTTATTTCAGGTTATCTCAGAGGAGGTACTTCTACTCTCCCTGCCTACCAAGAAGAGGAACTGAGGTTCAGAGAGGGGAAGTCACGTGCTCAAGGCCCCAGAGCCAGCGAATGGTACTGTTGGGATGCACACCCAGGTCTGCGTGCCCGCAAACCCCGAAGGCGCCCAGCAGATGCAGCCCTGGTGCTAGGGCCATGCATCCCTGTCCTCAGATGCTGATCTCACGCCAGCTCGGGTTTCTGTGTTCTGTTGTCTGTAAGCGCACCTGCGGTCCTCTCAACCCAGCCACCTGTGCTTGCTTGTGACAGAGCAGGGTGACGCCACAGTGCCCACTGCAGAACAAGTGGAGAAGCTCAAGGAGGTGGCTGGCATCACCCAGGACGGCGCCAAACCTGAGGGCCTGGCTGTGCTGGCCTTTCTCTACCTGTACTTGTCCATCTGCCGGAAGCAGAGGTGCGTGCATGGTCTGGGGAAGGTGCGTGTGAGGTCAGGGCCCAAAGCCAGGTTCCTGTCCTGGCCACATGGCTTCTCCCAGGCCGTGTTCACAGAGGCGGCCCACTGCACATGGCGCCGTCGCCAAGGAAACTCTACAAGGAACAGTAAAGACTGTGTCTGCCCCACCCCTTAAGATAGGATCTGGGTAGTTGGCCATCAGGGAGGCCAGCTCCTGGGGGCTGGCGGTGCTGTGGAGGCCGTGTCACGTGGTGATGAAAAACCAGACATGTTAGGGCCAACCCCATGGTGTCTGCTTACCAGCTTCCTTGAGGTTCTTACCCTCCCTGGGCCTCAGTGTTCACCTCTATAAAATGGGAGTAAGTGAGAGTCCGTACTTTATATTCTCCTTGGGAGGGTGAGTGTGTTTATTTATCTAAAGTGTGTGACACAGAACTTGTCACACAGCTTGAGAAGTATGAGTCATTAATATTCTCCTAAGAAAACTACCGGAGGATTAGCAATATTATGCATGAAGTGAGCCTAGCTCTGTCCCTAGTCCACAGTGATTTTCACTGTGATTTTTTTTTTTTTAATTTTTTTGGTCCCAGGCCCAGTGGGAAAGCCTTAAGGGACAGCTCTTTACTGAGACAGCAGGTACTGGTTGAGCAGGTCCCAGGGGCCAGGCACAGTGCGGCAGGCACGTTCACAAATGTCCCAACTCTTGCTGTCTGCCGTGGGATTTTCAACTTGAGCGAGAGGGCACATACCTTTCTGGGAAGGAGTAAGCATTTCAGAACCTCCTGTTCTGAGTGGGGTGGTCATGTGTAGTTTGAAAAGCAGATTTGGCACTATAATTTTATAAATGGAAAAGTTTATAAAATTTATAAAAAGTTTGTAAAAGTTATAAAAAGTTTATATTTTTATAAAAATATTAAAAATTATAAAAAGTTTATAAAAATTATAAATTTTATAAATAGAAAATCTTTTAATGGGAAATACAGAACGTGAAGTTTAACAATAGTCCTTGCTTGGGGGAAATACAACAGGGGAAGCATCCCAGAGAAGGCCATGGTGGGGAAAGGGGCTCAGTGAGGGGAGCTAGGAATGGGTTCTGTGGGTAGCCAGGAGAAGCTTCCCAGTGGAGAGGACATTTGAGAAGGGTTTTGCAGGATGGGTAGGCATTTGCCTGGGGGAGGAAGAGGCACAAGGCTTTCCCAGGCAGGGATGCAAGCAGACAATGGCCACGGAATTTTCCTGTGTAGGGAACATTTCCACGGAATGTTCCTGTGTAGGGAGCAGGAAGAAATTTAGGGAAATGGTCCATTCACAAGGGAACCTTGTGCTTTAAATGATTCTGGTACCTCTTTCCAAGCGTCTGACTTACCATGACTTCCCGCCCATCCTGTAGGACTGCTTTTCGGGTCAGCATATGTCTCCGAGTTCGGAAACCTGGGCCGAAGGCTTGGAGTAAGGCCCTGCCAATGTCTAGTTCTGGGCCTCGAATGCTAATTCGATCTCAGGAGAGTCATGCTCTGTACCCCCACTGTGTTCCAGGGCCCTGCCCAGCCTGGACATCACGGTGTGGTCACAGCTGCCCACTGGGGCCGGCCTGGGCTCCAGCGCCGCCTACTCTGCGTGTATGGCCGCCGCTCTCCTGACCATGTGTGAGGAGATCCCAAACCCTCAGAAGGATGGAGTGTCCGCCAGCAGGTAGTCTCCGTCCTCTCCCTGCTCACTCTCCTTTCTAGGCGCCAAGACCCGAGTGTGGGTTCTCAGAGGACTCCCTGCCAGAGGTGTCATGTGGCCATTGTACAGCTGGGGAAACTGAGACACAGGGGCCAGAAGGCAGGCCCAGGCTATGCAGCCAGGGATGGTAGAACGAGACTTGCACCCGGGCAACCTGAACCCAGAATCTGACCTCTTTGCCCCTTAGCTAAGCTACTTCAGGTCCCCCACCCCTCACCCCCACCTTGACTCATTTGGGTTCAAGCGCCTGTGGTGTGGCAGAAGGAACCTGAGCCTGGAAGTAGGGAGCCATTGGGCCCACTTCTGCTGTCAGATTACTGTGGGACCTCGACCTTGGCCCAGCCACTGTATCCCTCGGGGCCCCAGCATCCTTATCTGTAACAGGTGGTTATATGAGAAAAGAAAAAGAAGTAGAAGATGCCAAGAAAGAAACACGGGGGTATTAGATGAAGGCATCACCCTTTGTAGGAGCCCTTGTCCTCATTCCATGGAGGGGGCATTGCCTCTGCTGTTCTCACTGTAAGTCAGTGAGGCCAGTCGGGACAGTCGCCAGCAGCCTTGTCTGTCACCTTGAGCAGCCATCCCAGTCATGGAGGTGATGCCGTCTGTCCGGGGCCCCACCTCGGGAGTGATGCCAGTCCAGAATCCAGCCTGGCAGCTTCTTGGTGAGGTCTGTCCTTGGGCCAATAGGGCTCAGGGGGGCCCCCCCGCTGGTGGCCTTGGGTACCCACTGTGTGCCATGTTGAGGGGACCGCTGGCTGCATCTCTACCCCAGGGAAGCTGGCTGGAGAGAAGGCTGCTCAGGCTATGCTGGGTGCCAGGACGGATGTGGCCGTGTGTTTGCTCCCAGAGCGGTGCTCCCATGCCCTGCCTGCCCGCTGTGGGGGCCCAGGCTGAAACAAGGTCACGCTGTGCCAGCCTGCGGTGGAGGACCTCTTTCCTCCTCCAGAACTCAGTTTGGAGGTTTCCTTCCTCAGCCCTGAAGATGCCGTGCTTTCCTGATGGCCTGGCCCCACTGGGTGCCCTGTCTGGTCCGTTGCTTTCTCTTCTAACACATGGAGGTTAAAATACAGTTGAATTCACGCTAAGGTCCCTTGGATCCTTGTGGCCATGGCGGATCTGGGGGCCTCTCGATGGGGTGTGTCTGTCAGCATCCTTCATACTTGCTTTGGTTGGTTCCTGTGCGTGGAGAGAAGTGGGAGGGGTGGGGAAAAGGTGGCTTTTGTTGGGGGAAGAATCCGGAATATGATGAGAGATGCACCAGTAGGTAACACAAGGTGATGGTTTTCAGGAATTTCAGTGAGGTTTGGCTGGTAACTCGCTGCAGGCCATTGCTTACCCCTTCTTCTCTCAGCTCTGTTTCCTCCTCTGGAAGCGACTCCTGATGGGCCTTTGGGGGGCCCTCCAGCCCCGATGTTTGGTGATTCTGTGTTACCATGGTGCTTGTTAGCATGTGCTAATCACGGATTATAACCTAGATCAGTGAAGGCCTGTTTGCCCTGGGTCCCCCGAATAGACTTGTATGTATGGGGCAGCAGACCAGCTGTGTGGTTCAAAGGGCATGGGTGACTTGTGAGTGTGTGTGCCTGTGTTTGTGTGTGTGTGTGCACAGCTTCCTTACAGCGAGCTCTGCTGCCTCCCCTGAAGACCCAGTCTTTCCTTTCCAGGCCCCAACCCTTGCCCTGGCCCTAGCATTTCCAAATCCTACAGAACTGGAACCCAGTCTCCTCTGAAGAGGGGGGTTAGAAATCTGAGCCCCCCCCCCCCCCCCGAAACCAGTGGGAGCCTGAATCCTGTCCCTGTATGAGGATTCTTCAGCCATTATGTCAACCGGCACAGATGTTTCTCTTTCTTCATATGATGAAGATCAGAGATCTAAACTTATCTGAAAAGCTAGAGAGGCACCATTTGTTCCCATTGGAATGGCCAGCTTTGCAGCAATTGTTGCATATGGATTATATAAATTGAAGAGCAGGGGAAATACTAAAATGTATGTTCACTTGATCCACATGCGTGTGGCAGCCCAAGGCTTTGTTGTGGGAACAATGACTCTTGGTAGGTTCTTAGAGGAAATTTTCAAGTTTCTAATTCCCATTAATAGATTTTATAAATCAAGGCATGGGGTATTCCATGTATAAGGAATTCTGGGCAAAGCCTAAACCTTAGAAGAAGAGAAGCTGTCTCTGTTTTGTTGGTGGTGTTTGCTTTAGTTAGGCATTTCATATTGAGTTTATATGTTTATGTTGAAAATAAATCATTTGAATGGGTCAGATAATATGGTAGTTTAAGTATTGGCTTCCTTTCTTGCAGGCTTGATTAGCCTGGTTACCAGATTACTAGTGACCAGTCAACTAGCTAGGTCATTCAGGGGAGTCACATTAGCACAAAAGAAGAAACGTGTCACTTTTAAATGGACTGGACAGTGGTAAAATATGCTCCTCCTTAAACTCTTATGATAAAATCAGTTAGAAAGAGGACAGTGTGCCAGTCCAGAAGTACTCCTAGTTGCTGATTTGATTCTAGTATCAAAACATGCTTTTGATGTTATGTAGGAATCCCATTTAACTTTTTTCTGCCTATTTTGCAGATTGATTGGGTACTTCAGTTTTTAGGACTGGTTGGCTCTTAATCCTTTCAGAACAGTGCTTGGAATATAGTAAGTTTCCCAACAACCTAAAATACGTTTATTTAAACTAAACCTAAAAAGCCGATAAAGAGCTGTTTAGAAGTAATATTTATTTCAGAATCAAAGGTGTAAACATGAGAATAACCTAACTGTGGATCCCAGTTTAGCTTTTTTTGTAACTGCAGAGTTATATTTATGCTGCTCTTGTATTAGAATAATTTTTAAATGTTGAAATGTGTATTTTAAGTACTAATGCAAAGGTTAAGTGAAAAACACTTTTTTAAATGTATGAAACTTGTTTATTTTCTCTGTAAGAATCATAAATGTTAACAAATTACCTACAGTTGAAGTGATTGATGATTTACTCACAAGGTAGTTTGGTCAGACATAATACACAAACTTTGGTATACTCCAGAATGCTTTATTACATTTGTGAAATTTTCTTGTCTAACCTAAATTTATATTCCATGGTGATAACATGGAAAAAGTAGTGTTAGTAAAGAAGGTGAACACAAAAAAAAAAAGAAAAAGAAAAAAAAAGAAATCGGAGCCCCTGAAGGATGAACAGTGCACAGAATGGGAGGGAGATTCACCTCTCTGGAGACAGCCAGGTCCAGGGCTGGGTCCAACTGTCCCTTTGCCCCATCATTCACTTGCTCTGCAGTTCCTGGAAAGGCCTGACTCTTGCTCAGTTCCAGCTGCTACGCTACCTCAGTCTGGAATGTTTTCCTTGCGCGTCTTGCCTTGCTGACTCCCCTGCACCCCACCCCCGCCGTCCCTCAGGCCCTCCCCTTTCCAGATGTGGGACACCCTATCCTCCTGCATCGCATCTATCTCCTGGGGGTTGTAGTTAAATACTGATTGCCGCTGGGTACCCCCTGTCTGTGAGATGCCAAGCCTTAAGCTGTCAGGGGCCATGTCTGGTTCATCCCCTGTGTGAGTTTAGTTATGGGTCTACAGTGGATGCCCAGTAACTATAGGACAGACGAGGGAATCTTGTGGGCACCATGGAGCTCAGTCTTGGGAGCTTGGGCCCCAGTCCGCAGGTGTGGTGCTGATATAGTGAGTGGCACCAGCATCTGCTCTACCCACCTGAGTGTCAGTTTCCTCTTCTGTAGGAGGGGATAGTAACTGTACCTTCCCTGTAGGGTTTTTGTGGGATTCCAGGAGATGACCGCTGGAGAAAGGCTTCAGCTCAGTGCTCGGCATTTGGTGATAGCTTTGAGACTCTCAACTCACCATGCGAGTTGGGGAGCATCACATCCACATTTGACCAGTGAGGAGAGAGGCTCAGAGGGGGCGACGGCCTTCCCCAAGACCCCACAGCAAATGAGCATTGGACCAGGCGCAGGGAAAGGGCTGACCATATTCCTTATTCGGTAATTCACAGGCCTGGGGTCTGCTCACCCCAACTGTGCATGAGCCCACACGTCTCCCGAGCATGGCTCGGAGCATGGCTGCATGCTTAGGAAAGATCCAGAGCTGATCCATGCTCGTGGGACCCACTGAGGGTGTCTGGGGCTCCTAGAATCCCATTCCTGGTAGGCTTTGGGAAGGGTCACACGTTTGCTCCCTGGTCCTCACAGCAAGGGTTCCAGAGAAGATTATGTGGGGGGTTGTGACAGTGGTAACTACTGCCCACCACTCATGGACACCTTGTTCGAGACCTCTGCAGCCAGCCCTGGATGGGCGTGACCATCCTGCAGATGAGGACAGTGGGGCTCAGACAGGTTATATAATGGGCCCAGAGTCCCTCACTGCTAGGTCTGTGTGCATTCAAAGCCTGGTCTCACTCCACAGTGCCGGGTGGTGGGGGCTTCAGAGGCAGGGAAGGTATGGCACGCTCTGAAATGGAGAGGTTCTAGGATGTTCTATCTCTGCTTTCAAGGGCCCAATCCCCTCTGACATTTTTTTAGTCTCCACTAAGCTTAACCTGTGGATCCTTTGCCCTGCTGCCCTTGGCGACACTGGGCCTGCACTGTCTTCTGAGTTACGGATGAACTCCTGTGTCTTCTCCAGGTGGGCCGTGGAGGATTTGGAACTAATTAATAAGTGGGCCTTCCAGGGGGAGAGAATGATTCATGGGAACCCGTCTGGAGTGGACAACGCTGTCAGCACCTGGGGTAGGGGCTGCCTCAGACTCGTTTTTTTCTGTTTTTAATATTTTATACATTCTTAGGACCATCGTAGACACCCAGGCCCTATCAGTTTGGATTCTGAGGGAAATAGTATTTTCCTGTTCGGGGGTGGGGGGTAAGAGAAATTTCAGGGCCCTGCCTCACATCTGAATCTAATCTCTGGTGGGGGTCGGAGCAGAGCCTGGGAAGCTACAGTTTCGGGGAGCTTCCCAGGAGGGTCCCTGTGGTAAAGCTACAGAGCCACACCAGCGGGACTCCGCTCCGGTGAGGACTTATAGGACCTGGCCGCAGTCCAGGCCCTCCCTCCCCACTTGGCTGGTGGTGTGAGGACATGCAAGCTGGAGGGCAGGCAAGCCTTTGTGCCCTCCTGGACCTTGTGTACCTGGGCCTGGGATGGGGGGCAGAACTCTCATCGAAACCTCAAGCCCCGCTTCTCTGCCAAGAAGCAAAGATGCATAACTTGGCCTACAGCTCTGACCCTCCTCTTCTTGTCTTTAGGAGGAGCGCTCCGGTTCCAACAAGGAAAGATCTCCTCCCTGGAGAGGTAATTCTAGGCCGGAGCAGCAGCTCCTGGCATGGCTGTGGCAGTGAATCCCAGGGTGGGGGAGGCGGGCCTCTAATCTCATGGTAAGGGACACATGTGGGCCACGTGTCCCCGGGATTTCTCTCTCCTACCCCGTGAGGCCTCTCACCTTCTGGACTGCCGCTCTCAGATCGCCAAGGACTTAGAGGGAGAAGTCATGGACGGCCATGAACGTTCACCTTCAGACCCCACACCCCTGGCCTCTCAGTCATTTAATCCATCTGCCCACGTGTTCATTTCGCAAATGAGAACTGACATCTGCCTGTGTTCCTGACAAGTGTACTAGGGTCTTGGACTCCAAAAACAAGATGACAACTTTTCAGCCCATTTCACATCCCCCTGGAGGGATCAGGATCACCACTGAGCATGGGGAAACTCAAACACCCTCTCTTCTCTGCGAATTCAGAATGGATACGTACAGGGGACATGGGAGCACGTGCTTCTTGGCAGTTCCTTGAGCCCCGATTGAGTTGGTTGGTGTTTGTCCCAGGGCACTTGGCGACCTTGGCGACCTCTCTGTGGGGATGAGGGTGAGGAGGGTTATTTGCATGAGCTGCCATGTTTTCGCTCCCACCGGCTCCTCCAGGATCTCCCTGCCTCAGCTCTGTTGTCTTCCGGGAGCCGAGCCTGCCTTTCTGATGGCCGGCATTAGGGTTTCTTTAACCTGGGCGCCTCTGACATTGTGGACTCGATCATTCTCTATGGTGGAGGGCTGTTCTCTGCAGCCTGTTTAAGGTGTTTAGCAGTACCCCTGAGCTCTCCCCCACAAGATGCCAACAACACCTCCCCCATCTCCCAGCTGTGACAACTGGAAACGTGCCCAGACAGTGCCGCATGTCCCCTGGAGGGCACAAACTGCTCTGCACCAAGGAGGAAGTAGGGCCATTTAAGAGAGAGGGACCAGCCTTCTCTGGCTGCTGTGTGCTCTGGGCCCTGGAACCGGCGGGGCCCAAGGGGGGAGGGGGGCTCTGCCAGGTAGATCGATGCTTGGTGCAGTGACAGCAGGAGTCAGTGTGAGACTCGAGATGCCAGAGCTGGGCCTGCCTGCAGGGCTCCTGGTCATCCTCAGACTGGCGTGACATTCATCCTCAGAATGAAGGCATCCAGAGAGTTCTGAAGATGCTGTGATAGTGGAGGGGGTCATAAGTCAGGGTACAGATTTGGGGGTGGTAACGTCTTATTCAGTTTCCTGAGAGCTCGTCATACCCTAAGCTCCAAACTGGGCCCCAGGGAGAGAAAACCAGCCAAAACGTGACGTGGGCACATGCACATTCTCCTGGACAGATTCTCCTGGCTTTCCAGGTAGGAGGAGGCAGGGGGAATGGCCCCAGAGGCATGTTCGGTGGCCAACTGGTGGTGGTGTGCGGGACGGAGGCTCTGGGGTCTGTGGGCCTTGCTTGGGGCCTAGCTCTGCCACTCATGAGACAGGTGCCCTTGACCAGTCGCTTTTCCTGAGGCAGACATCTTCTTGTTGATGCAGTGAGGGTCCTGAGACCTTTATCTGTAGAGTGCTTTGACCTTGGCCGACCAGATTTAATTCTACAAATATTCCTGAGCAGCTACCATGTGCTGGGTGCTGGGGCCACAAGCAGGGAAGAATAAAGCCTGCTTTCAGGGAAACTCACATTTTGTGGGAGACAACAGCCAACGAGTGGCCCCGTAAGAGCATGGCTGTCAGTTGGGTGCATGACTAGGGGAGCCTCTGATTAAGTGACATTTGAGCAGGAACCTGAATGGAAACCTGAAGGGGAGGGCGAAGAGGAGATAAGATTGAGGCATTGGCCAGACCTTGCATGCACAGTCGCTTACAGAGCAGAGCCTGGGTGGTGGTCTCTGGCTGCCCCACGGAGCCCGGGATTTTGTGGGGCTGGCAGGAGCTGGCAGCAAGCCTGCAGAGGACTTGCCTAAGAAAGATGAAGACACAATATTCAAACTCCTCCCACCCCGATGGACAGGAACACAGAGCAAACCGACCTTCACTGCGGGCTGCAGGGCGCCACAGAGAGCAGATGGCAGATTCTCTGAGAAGCCGGGAGGCCAGACTCCGCGTTAATCCCCACCAATGGCTTCAAGAGGAACCCTTTCCCCCCAAACCACACATGGTGCTTCTCCATGGAAAAAAATGCGTTGTTTGCGAAGTGGATCAAGATACGGCCTCCCAGAACGCTGCCCTTTTGAGGAACGGCTTGTCTTTAAGGGGAAAAGAAAAGCCAAATAGAATGTTCATCTTTTATAACGTTAAAAAAAAAAAAAAGAAGAAGCTGGCCTCCAAGGGTGAGAATCGATATTAATTTCATGGGCTTATGGGCGGCAAGATCAAGCAGGTTTCTGGCAGGCTTTTGCAGCCTTATTGGATTTTACAGTCTTGGGTTGTGAAAAGAAAAACGGATAAAGGTATCAAGGGGTCTGCATGTCTCCAGCTGTTTCAGGCCAGAGCTCGTCCAGATGCTTTGTCCTCCATCCCCGGCCCACAGTGCTCTGCAAGGCAGCTTGGGGATGATAAGAAATGGCGCTCGGAGTCCCCAGGGGCTGCCAGCCATAGGACAGTTGGGATTGTGACTTCAGGAGGTATTCTGAAGCTCTGGGGGTTTGGCAAGGGCAGCTTACCATGGCCGCCCTGGGCCTTACCTGGGGCAGCCCAGCAGGGATGACGGACTCCCTCTAACCCTCTCTGGCTGAGCCAGGGCAGCAGGTCCGGATGCCGGTCAAGGCAGGGCAGGGGTGGGCCCCACCTGCTGGGAACCCAGCACCCACACAAGCCTTCCTACCCCTGGGCTCACTGTACCAGCCAACCTGGGCATCTTTGTTCCCTGCGTGTACCTTCTCTGTGTGATCCGCTCCAGATCCCGTTGCTTTTCTTCCTAAATCTCTAGATCCTTCCACTCCACCAAGCTGGGGTGGCCCACAGAACAGAACCTCCACCCCTTCTTGTATCCTTGGCTGCGGTACCTTTCAACTCCTCAAACCCCGTGAACTTGGCGTTTTCTGCCAGCTCCAGGCTGAGCCAGACCCCCTCACGTGTGCCCAGCCCGTAGCAGGTGCCCCACTGAAGTGAGGTGGGTGGGTGACAAGCCAAAGGGAAGTATCTATCTGCCTGGGGGCTGGAGTGGAGACGCAGCTGTGACTGGCAGCAGGAGCCTCCCGCTCCCCTCTTTCCCTCTCCAGCCTCCCGAGAGCCCCTCCCTGGGCCTTTGCTTCCTCCTCTGTGACAGGGTGGGGTGACTTTGGGATGGCCCCTGGCCCTGAAACTTCTCTTCTGTCCTGAGCTCAATGGGGCCCCTCTTTACCCCACAGGCCACTGGCTCTGAAGATCCTGCTGACCAACACCAAAGTCCCTCGCAGCACAAAGACTCTTGTGGCCAGTGTCAGGAGCCGGCTGCTCAAGGTGCCCTCCTGGTCTGCTCCTGGGCGGGGTTATGGCAGGGCCTCAGCAGCCACATCTGGGGGCTCGAGCCTTCCCTCTGCCCCGTGGGTTAGTGGAGGGCTGGGATGGGCAATGGGGACCAGGGGAGGCAGTTGTGGCAGACAAGGAGCTGCTGGGTCATCGCCCCCACCCCCCACACAGCTGGGAGGCAGCACAGGAAGTGTCAGGTTTGGTGGCTTGGTGATGAGAATCCCCCACTCATGTCAGGGTGCCGGGCAAGGCAGATACCTAGGGGGGATGGAGGGGGGGTTTCCTTGCGGGGGCAGGGAGTGGGCTGGAGGGACACCTCTCTCTCCTCCCAGGCTTCATGGGCCCTTGTTTCCTCTCCCTCCAGTTCCCAGAGATCGTGACACCCCTGCTGACCTCCATCAATGCGATTTCACTGGAGTGCGAGCGGATGTTGGGGGAGATGGCTGTGGCCCCGGCACCAGAGCACTACCTCGTGCTGGAAGTAAGAGCCTATCTGTGCGGCATAGAGCCTCTCCAGCGCCGCTGTCAGGCAGGGACTCCCCATCGGCACTCAGAATCCCCCGAGCCAAAGCAGAGAGGCTGGGCCCAGGCCGGGGGTCCCGTGTGTGCCAAGGCCAGCAAGCATGCCTTCTTAATCCTCTTCTCAGGCAATTTAGAGCCATGGAAGGAGTACGTGCAAAGTACAGAGGGCAGTGCCCGGCACATACTAGGCATGTGCTAAACGCCAGGGGCCAGGCTGGGGTTCCTGCCTATGGGGAACAGTGGGATTTTGCTGACGCTGTCTTTTGTTGGTCCAGAAGCAATTTCTTGCTCGCCCCCTTCTCTTTCCTGCTGTTCCTGCTAACTGCATTCTGTTCCTCTGGTGACTGTTTATCACCGGCATGCTTTGGCTCAGACATTTTTATTTATCTATTTTCAAGAGGGAGAGGGCGAGCCGGGGGGAGGAGCAGAGAGAGAGAGAGAGAGGGATAAGCAGACTCTACACTAAGTACAGAGCCTGATGTGGGGCTCGATCCCACAACCCTGAGATCGTGACCTGAGCCAACATCAAGAGTCGGATGTGTAACCAACTGAGCCACCTAGGTACCCCAGTCTGGACATACTCTCACCCCATTCCTTCTTCACCATTCTCCCAGCCACCACCCTCTGTGTAATTCTTGTGTAGAGGCTGAGACCTCACACCTTGGGTTTGATCAAATCCCAATCTGAATCCCAGCTTCAGCCTTGTTGGTCTCACCGGAGCAAGCAAGACTGGGTGGGTGACATACAGTCCCCAGCACTCCTTAACTGCCACCCTGAGCTGCTGCAGGCTATCTGCTGCCTCTCTGTCCCACTGGAGACATTTGAGTCTGCAGCCCTCGTAGTGAATGGAAGCAGCTCCTAGGCCATGCCTTTTCACAAATGACTTCTCCCTTGATCTGTAGAATCACCTGCCTGGGAAGTAGGCTGTGCCCATTTTACAGATACAGAAACCAAGGCCCAAAGAGCCACTTTCTGTAAGGTCCGCCGGTCAGTGAGTGGCCATGACAGGCATCCAGCTGACTGACTTGCCTGTCTCTTTGGCCAACAGATCTTGAATGAGCGCCCACCTGGGCCAGGGGCAGGGACCCCCATCTGCTTCTGTGCTTTTGCTCCCATTTCCATAGCTGTCTGCCTCCAGTCCCCCGACATTTGCCTTGCTGGCTTCAATTCCTTTCACGTAGAAAGGAGGGAACACAGTCCTTCTGAGTAGGAAATTAATAATGATAGAGTACTGCCTGAAATATACCCTGTTGAGCCCCTGGAGAATGCCACGGAACAGCACGTTGATTATACATTGTGTATATTTTTGGCTGTGGCAGCCACTGAAATGTGCAGCTCAGCTCCCGGACAGCTTTGTGCTCAAACCAGCGAACTGTTCTCCTGTGTCACAACCTGTCATCTGATCCTTGACAGATTTTGGATCAGAATGTGACAGGTGTCTAAAACCTGCCTCTGCAATGTGACACCTGGCATTCAGGCGCAGAGAGCAGCCCCCAGAAGTTTACCCTCATATCCAGCCCTTGGGGCTGGGGAAAGGCATCCGGGGCTGCCACCAGGCCATCACGCCTGTCGTCTGCTCATTTGTCAGAAGTGCTGACGGGGGGGGGGGGGGTAGGAGGCGGGCTGCAGGGGAGGGCTGACCCGAGCCCACCCGACAGCCTAGGGCAGGAGAGTCAGGTGGGCCTCAGCAGATAGCTCAGTGATTGGCAACCCTGCGGGCGCAAAGGCGCTCCCCATTCCCTGGAGCAGAGCCGCACACTGTCAAGCCCCATGCCACAAGAAGTAGGTGGCAGCCAGAATGCTGAGGGCGCTCTCGGAGACGGGATAGATGGGAGCTTTGCATCGGGCAGACCCAGCTTCCAGGACTGGCTTGGTACCTTGGCAGCTCAGCGACTTTAGGCGAGTCACTTTCCTCCCTAAGCCTTAGCATCCCTTGAAATGAAGAGGACGGTGATGTGACCATAAAGCACTAAGAGCTGCTGATGTTCCTGAAGCCCTCATCTCAGGGTAGGCATCATGCAAAAAACTCACCTTGTCTTGGGCGCCTGGGTGGCTCAGTGGGTTAAGCCTCTGCCTTCGGCTCAGGTCATGATCTCAGGGTCCTGGGATTGAGTCCCGCATTGGGCTTTCTGCTTGGCAGGGAGCCTGCTTCCCCCTCTCTCTCTGCCTGCCTCTCTCTGCCTACTTGTGATCTCTGTCAAATAAATAAATCTTTAAAACAAAAAACAAACAAACAAAAAACCTCACCTTGTCCCATCCCCATGGCAGTGAGGCAGAGCCTCTTACGATGCTGGTTTTACAAGTGAGGAAACTGAGGCCTGGGGTCAAAGCCCTCGCCTAGGACCAGGAGATCACAGAGCTGGGGCTCAAACCCAGGTACCCCCTGACTCCAGATCCCATGTGCTTAGCTTGTCCATGGCAGGGACGGTAGTTCGTTCTTAGAGCCCCAGTGCCTAGCACGGTGCCCAGCATGGTGAACGTGTTTGGCAAACACTGGTGGGGTGACTGAAAGGTTGTAGGGGGGTGCCTGGGTTCTGCTAGCTGTCAGTTTTGTTATTTCATCAACCTCCATGCCATTTGAGCCTCAGAAGAGCAGGAATTTGATGAAACAAACACATTTAGCTCTTTCCCCCACTTGTGACCTTGTCAGAACAATAAACCAATTCTTAATTCTGAAAATAGGTACACCTAAGGCAGCTGTGGGATAGCAGAGTACTTCAGACTTCTGAAGGTGATAAAAATCCATTCCAACCAAGCTTTAACAGAAAGGGAATGTATTGGCTCATAACTGAGAAGACCAGCAAGAACAACTTCTGGCATAGCTGAATCCAGGGGCCAAAACAACTCAGTCTGAAATCTCCCTCCATCTAACATATAATCTCTGACCATGTGCAGGACAGGTAACTCTGGCAGCTTACCTCTGAAGTCAGCCAGTTTTAGCACTTCCAGGGCAGAGGCAGAGAAAACCCCAGGAGGGCTGCAGTGGCCCATCATGGGTCACAGGCCCTCTCTGGCCAGTCACCATGGCCAGAGGCTGCTTTCGACAGGCGTGGGCCATGTGTTCGCCACCAGCTCCATCCCAGCCCCTTGGGGATTCCTGTAGGAAGGAGAGGTTCTTTGAGCCATGGAGAGGGACCTGGTGCTGGCTTGTCTAAGCTATTTGCCATCCCAGACCAGTGGCTGTCAACATGGGTGGGGTGGGCATGGGACCTTGGCTTCAGGCACCCCAAGTGAGAACAGATGAAACCTTCTCCTCCTCCAGGAGCTCATCGACATGAATCAGCATCATCTCAATGCCCTTGGCGTGGGCCATGCCTCACTGGACCAACTCTGCCGGGTGACCATGGCCCATGGACTGCACAGCAAGCTCACCGGCGCGGGCGGTGGTGGCTGTGGTATCACGCTCCTCAGACCAGGTAGCTGGGGGCTGGGCAGGGTTGCCAGCCAGGGGTCAAGCAAACATTCTACCCAGGCAATTCGTTCAGGAGGAGGAGGACGCTGGAGAACAGCCTCACCTCTGCTGTGTGGCCTTGGTCAAGTTAATGAACCTCTCTGGGTCTTTGTGGCTTCATCAGTAAAATAAGGATGCTAACATCTATTTTATAAGATCGTTGTCTAGAATCGAGGAGAAAAGAGCATTCAGAATGCCCAACATAGGCCTGGGGCTCCTACTGGGGTGGCTGTCCCTACCGTGTCCTCACCTGCCAAGTCTCCCACAAGCTCAAGAAATAACCAGGACATTGTCATCACTCGTCTCCCCTGCTGTCACCTCTTGATGCAACCAAGATGGGACTGACCTTGCTACAGAGCAAAGAGCTTTCTCTCCCTTTAGCATCTGGGGAAAGAGCAAGGCTGGGTAATGTGTCTGGGGCCAGAAGGGGCTCCTAGTTGTGCTCAGTCAACATACCTGCTCTCAGGACTGGGCCCTCAGAGCTCCCGCCTCCATTGCCTTCCCTTTGCCCCCTCCTCCTGGTCTGTCTTTCCCTTTCTTTACCTTCTCCTTCCTCTTTTTGTCCCACCTTTCTCTGTTGCTTTGCGGTCAGCCCGCAGTGGCCCCAGCGCCTCCCTTCAACTTTAGTGTGCCTCAGCATCAGGACATCAGCACAGTCAATGGCAGACTTTGTTGGCTCCAAGTTCAGGGTCGGGGATGATAATGAGAGAGAAGGCTTCTGGGGCGTGTCTGCTATGCCAGGCCCCTCATCTGCATTCTCTCATGTGAACCTCACAGGGACCCTGGGGGGGTAGGTATTAGCCCCATTCCCAGATGAGGAAGGTATTAGCCCCATTCCCAGATGAGGAGACTGAGGTTCAGAGAAGGGAAGTCACTTGGCTGAGGCACCGTGGCTGATCCGTGACAAGGCCAGGTCTGTGGGCTTCAGGAGCCTATGATTTTAACTGTTGGCTCTGTAACCACCTCCCGTCCCAAGGGTGCAAGGCTTGACATTCCAACAGGAAGACCTGGTTGGTCCCAGGCCTTTCCCTGGATGGACAGTCTCTAAGGGAGCAGACAACTGTGGGGTGACCTGCTGCTTTTCCTCCCCCAGATCTGGAGCAGCCGGAGGTAGAAGCCACGAAGCAGGCTCTGAATGACTGCGGGTTTGACTGCTGGGAAACCAGCATCGGGGCCCCCGGCATCTCCGTCCACTCGGCTGACTTCCTGGACCCCTCCGTGCGCCAAGCCCTGGATGGTCTCTGAGATGAACCTGTGCTGCTGCAGCCCCACCAAGAAGCCCCTTCCTGGGGTATTCTAGGTGCCAGAGTCAGCTTCTGTGCTGGCCAGTAAGCCCCAAGGCCCTGTGCGCCAGCCTTTCCAGCGGCCACACCCCTCCATTCCCAGCAGTATGATCTGGAACCAGCACTGGGCTGGGGTCCCTGGAAGACCCGGCCTGTGTCCTGCCTTCTCTTGAGCTGCCTGGGCAATGGGGCCATGTGGGGTCCTCTGTAATGTGAGGGGCTTCCTTCCTGTCCTCCCTGAAGCTCCCACACACCCGCCTGCTTTGGGCCGCTGCCGCCTTCTCAAACCCTCTGTCCACTTGGTTGGACACTTGGATGCAGTGTGCCTTCTCCCTCCCTCTGCCTTTACCCTTCCACCTATCTCTCAGGGTTTGGTCCCTCCCACCTCCTCCGGGAAGCCTTCCCTGACCACCGCCAGGATGACCCTGGTCCCACCTTCCTCCCTGCACACCCTGCCCTGTCTGTTTGAATCCTTCAGCATTTCGTGTGCTCTGTTCTCTCCAGCTAGACCATGGGCCCCCCAGCAGTTGTGTAGTTGGTGGTCTTTGCCTTCTGTCCTCTCATCCCAGGGCTGGCTGAAGTCATGGTTAATGTACCCAGTTTCCAGTCTGTACCCACAGGTTTTGCAGAAAAGATGGCAGAAAGGAAATAAAAAGCTCTTGAGTAAACCACGGCTTCCCTGGGAGTCCAGAAAGAAGGGTCACGGTCGGATAGAGTCTCCAGCCCACCCTAGCCTGCCTCCTTTGTCCCTTTTCCAGCCACTTTCCCTGTGGCGCTCTTAAGGAGCTGAAGGAAAGAAGGGCTTTGGGTCACTCGGTTTTGTGTCTCCAGGACACTGGGGGTTTTTTGTATGGCCCTCTGTCCTCCGGGACAATTCCTACCTGCTTTTCTAGAAAGGGGAGTTTTAAGCTTCCTGGCCCCTGGAGCTTGAACACCCAGCAAGGTCACAGACTTTTTTGAGCCCTGGAAACAAAAACCTGTAGATTCTGGAGTCTTCTTTTTTTTTCTGAAGTTGACCTTGTGGGGAAAAAAGACTCAAGTGCTTGTAGATCCCAATGCCTGGCACATACCTGGCCCTATTTGAACTTTGAATTAACAGTCAAAGTTCCTTCTGAAAAGGCAGAATCCATCAAAAAGCCCCTGTAGGTAGCACAGTGCCACGGGGATCTTCCTTCTGAAAAGGCAGAATCCATCAAAAAGCCCCTGTAGGTAGCCCAGTGCCATGGGGATCTCTGGGGATCTCCGGGACCTGCGGGAGGCACCCAGCGAGGTGGGGGCTGGGCAGGGAGTTCAGGATGTGGTTAAAATGGCCCTGCGCTTCTGCCCTTGGCCACTAGGGGGCAGCGGGTGCCTTTCCCAGGGAGGGTGATCGGGAGCAGGCCTCAAGAGCAGAATCCGAGCTCCACACATGGCCCCCAACCCCCAACCCCCGCCGCCATGCCAGGCCTCTCTGGCTGTGCCTGGGCTCGCTGCCAGGGACGTGAGGATGCCTGCCCCGGCCTCACCGATGAGGGTTGCCTGCTTCTCTTCAAAACACAAATAATGCATAAAACAATAATGTGAATACTGAGCTCTTCCGTCGTGCTGGGCACTGTTCTAAACCCCGTAGATCCATCATCTCCTTTCATCTGCCTCGGAGTTGGAGAACAATTGCTAGTCTCAGCCCCATTGTAAAGATCAGGAAACTGAAGCTCAGAGAGGTTGAGTAAGTCCTCCAAGGCCACACAGCTAATCCACATCAGAGGCAGGATTCCCAGTCCCACAATGTGACTATAGCTCCTGCCCTCAGCCACTGTGTACTTCTGCCTGGACACAGGCTGGGGTAATTCTTGCTGCTTTCCACATGCAGCCTCATTATTTTCTCTGGATTCAGCTGTACTTTGGTCCGTCCGGGCGGGGCCGGGGCCTGGGCCTGGGTATATTCAAAAGTCACCCACATGATTAGAGCATAATATGAGGAGCCGGGACTGAAAAGTGTTTTCTTGGGGTGCTGCTTGACCACGTTTCCCTGGGAGGCTAGCCTAGGAGCTCCCCGGGGTGCCCATAGATGCCCATGGCAGGTTTCCAGAGGCTGAGACTCACCCCCCTGAAACTAGCTGCCCCTTGAGACGCCCCCTTCTCACTGCCCAGGGAACGTGTGTCTGTCCCAGAGCAAAGGCCAACCCATTGCCCATGTCTCAGTGCTTGCCACCTGCATGTTTCTATCCAGTACAGCCTTACCCCAGCCACTACCTCCCCCCTCCCCTGCCACTGTATGGGCCTTGTGACGCCCACTCCTGGCCATGGATCTCTTGCAGGGAGCATCTCCCCCATCCTCACCTTCTCCTTGCCTGGGGTTCTCACTCCCTGCTGCATGGCAATACCACCCGGGGATGCCTGTTTCCCTCAGTGTTTGGATAGAACGCATCTCAACAGAACGCAGCCCTGAGTAGCTTTAAGGAGCTTCCAGATGATTCCTCCAACACTGGGTCAAGGCTGAGGACACTGAAAGAGATGACCCCAAAGGTCAATTCAGCTCTCACCTGGCTTCCGGTCCTCTCCACCTCTCCCTGGCCACGTGACCTCAGATGAGCCAGTTCCACCTCTGGAGGCCACAGACCCCTCCCCTGGGAAGGGGGACAAACTAGTGATACCCACTTGAGAGGGGTTTCGTGAGGACTGAATATGAAAGCACACTTCAATAAGCCTGGGGCTCAGTGCCGCGCACAGTTAACTGCTCATGTGCTCATCATGGCATCGGCCCATGCTGAAAGCTAGAGTGCTTTCTCAGAGCGCGGGAATTTCGGAGCAGTGCCCAGAGCCAGTTAGAAGCACCCAGCCAAGTGTGTCCAGACCACCTAGATGAGAGAGCCCCCTTTCCATGGGGGGAGGCGGTTGTTGCTGCAGAAACACAGCTAACGCCTGCTGCCTTTCCAGCCTCCCTCCTGACTCTCTCCCCGAGGAGGGGGAGGTCCCATGAGCACCAGTGCCCACTTTGCCAGCCGGAGACGAGCAATCTCTCAAGTCAGCATTTGGACCGTTCCCAGCCTCTGCTGCCTATAGTGGATTTAACACCCACCGTCACAGCCCCAAGTTCACAGTTTCTGCGGGCTGCCGGAGGTCTCACGTGGAAAGACAGGCAGCAAATATTGTGACTCATGGCAGACAGAGTAGCTGCTGCGGTTTGCACCCGGACTCCCTCTGTCCGGGCGAATTGGCTCTCCTTGGACGGATGGACAGACAGACGGCTGGCAGCCCAGGGAGGTAGGGAGGGGGCTGCAGGTCCCGCCCTGCCATCCCAGTGTGCTTGGACCAGTCCCTCTGTCCAGGGGTTAAGCACACCTTAAACATGCCTACAATATGTTTGCACCCTAATCCCCAGGCCATACTTACATTTCCCCAAAATTGTCACCTGAGTCTCCAGAATCCCATTTAGGACTATACGTGTGGCTGTTAGAACCCTAAATTCTCATCTCTCTCTCTCTCCTTTTCCTTAATTTTTATTTGTCAGGGAGAGAGCACAAGCAGTGGGAGACACAGGCAGAGGGAGAAGTAGACTCCATGCTGAGCAGGGAGCCCAATGTGGGGCTCGATCCCAGGACACTGGGATCATGACCTGAGCCAAAAGCAGACACACTTAACCGACTGAGCCAGCAAGGTGTCCCCTAAATTCTCTTTTAGTCTTTTAGCACTTCTACACACACACATACCTTTTCCTCCATTACATGGCTTACTTCAAGAGACCCAGCCTTTTAACCTGCAGATATGTCCCATCAACTGTGTTCAGGCCTCTCCTGGTGGCTTTGTCAGCTCCTAAATCGCCAACAGCCAACCTCTGGGAGCCTCATGGCCAGTGGAGCGCCTAGTGCTTTGCAGCTCTTACCTCTGTGAACCTGTTCAGTTCAGTGAGATAGCTATCATTCTTCCCATTCAGTTGATGAGTAAACTGAGATCCAGAGAAGGGAAGTGACTTGCCCTAGGTCACAAGGCAAGCAAGTGACAGTGAGATTTGAACCCATGTATCTGCGACTTCAGAGCCTTGTTTTTAGTGACTTCTGTGACTCTTCTGTGATGACGAGGGACCTCCCAAAGCCCCTCTCCAGTCCCTGCCTATTCATCTTAGCTGAGATGTCCCTTCTGCCCCAGAGATGCCGGCTCAGGTCACCCCTTCTGCCCCCTTGGCCATCCCTGCTGCCCACACCTTGGACCCCCTGTGGTCCTGCCCATGCTGCAAACAGGCCAAGTGACGGAACTGCCAAGGAGATCAATGGGTTCTCCTCTCTGAACTGCCCAGAGGCCCATGAACCCCGGGCACTGGGTTGAACAAGTGCCACACCCTGTGTCTTCTCCAAATGGACGCAGACGAGCCTCAGTTTCCACCGATATAAATGCCAGGCAGTGTTTTAACCCCTCAGGTGTTAATCACAACAACTCCGTGCTCCAGGAGGTGTAAGACCCCAGTCCCTTATCTGAACCCCTGGGGCCCTGTGACTTGGCACTCCGAGTTTGCGGTTTTAGGGGACAGACTGCCTGGGCTTCCATCCTTCAGGGTCCCTGGGGCAGCATTGCTCCCAACTCTGCAGCCAAAGGTGTGAAAGAGGAAAGATCGTACAGAGGCGGTCAGCCCATGTTGTGTGTCCTTCTGGATGAGCTTCAATGCCAAGCTTCTGGGCTCGAGAGCCCCTTGGAGTTGTGGGCCTGGGTAAATTCTCCCACCTGGCAGAGAAACAGACCCACACTCCCTCAGAGAGAAGTTCAGGGACTCTTGCCCAAGGCTCGGACCTGAGAGGGGTGAAACCCAGCCTTGAACCCCATCCAACAGGCTGGATACCACCAGACCTGTCTTTGTCTGATTAGAGGAGTCGCAGGGCCCTGCATGGACCAGCCATCGGGGGCTCAGATGCAGTCTTCAGTGGTGCGGGCCGAGGCCAGGGGCGCTGGGCCCCAGGTACACTGGCTCAAGCTAGTACATCAAGTCTGAGTCAGTCGGTCTTACTTTTTTCCCCATGCAAAGTTTGTAATGTGACAAACCAGGCTGCAGACAAATGGGCCAGTGTGGGGGTTAGGCTGGGGTTTGGGGGACAGTCTGCTTCTTCCTGTAAACCGAGGAGAGACGGAGCAGGAATTGGGGAGCCACAGGCCGAAAGAGAGAGAAAGGCCCTTTCTGTCTTCCTGGGGTGCCCCCAACCACCCTCTTAGCAGTGGGGAGAAGGGGGAAGGCCCAAATGTCCCCATTCTCCCCACTCTCTTGGACTGACAGAGTGGGGACCAGCCTAATCACACAGACAGAGATGAGATTTGGACTTGTTTTTTACAGGCTGCTCTGCCAAACCCTTCCCCTGCTCTGGAAAGGAACCGAGTCTGTTCTCGTACAATGTTTTAAATCTGATAATGAAAACATCCATTTCGAGGCATTTGCAGAATGTACTCACTGAGGCCTATGTATCCCCTGAATGCTGATGGGGGCACCTGGGCTGAACCTGGCCTCTTGGTGGGGTGTTGGGGGAGGGCCTCCTCCCTGCCTGGAGACAAAGGGTGCTCCTCCCCACAGTCCTGGCCCTGAGCTCCTGGATGCTCTCATTCAGCAAATACTACCTGCGTACGTACTATCTGCCAGGAACTTGGCGGAGCTCTTGGGAAGCCAGGTGGCTGGAAGGGCTGCATAGGTGACCCCCAGGCACCCCGGCCTGTGGCTCTGGGTGCCTTCACACCCATGCCCTCCACCTGTACCCACAGCAAGCCTGTGAACAAAGTGTTGGGAGCCCCATTTTACAGGAAACTGAGGCTGGGGTTGGGGGCGATTGGGGAAGGCTTCCTGCTCCAAGCCACAAAGTTGGCAAGGGCAGAAGCTATGCCCTGATGGGTCTCTGGATTCCAGATACAGTGCTCTTCCTCTGACACCCCAGCTGTGAGGAGAAAACCAAAAGGTGCCTTGCTGTGGGAACTCAGGCAGGTATCTTGCCCTCTCTGGGCCTTGGTTACTTCATCCATAGAAATAATAGTGCCAGGGTGCCTGGGTGGCGCAGTGAGTTAAAGCCACGGCTTTCGGCTCAGGTCATGATCCCAGGGTCCTGGGATCGAGCCCCGCATCGGGCTCTCTGCTTAGCAGGAGGCCTGCTTCTCTTCTTCTCTTTCTCTGCCTGCCTCTCTGCCTACTTGTGATCTCTATCAAATAAATAAATAAAAATCTTAAAAAAAAAAAAAAAGAAAGAAAGAAAAAGAAACAATAGTGCCCTCCTGTGCCAGGGGTTCTTCCCTTGTGCCTTTATTTCCTCTTGCCAGTGATGACTGTTTTGTGGCTCTGGGGTCAGGCAGGGCTGGCCTTGTCCTGTGGCTGATCACCTGTGGCTGTGGGACTTGGGCAGGCCACCTCCCCTCTCTGAATGCCGGGTTCTTTGGCTGCAACGTGGAAATGTCAGGCAGCAAAGCACATTACACAGAGCCTGGAGCCTGGTGCATGGCATGGGCTTCCAGGGAGTGGGAGCTGCTGCCCTCATCCCGGATGGGGGAAACTGAGGCTCAGAGTAGGAACCTGACTGCCCAGAGGGAGCCAAGCTAAAACCCAGCAGCCTCTGGCTTCAGAACCCAGGCTTCCTCCACTTTCCTTGCCAGGCAAGGCTAGGTTTTCTGGTCTCGTCCTGCTTCCAGAGGGATAGGCAGGACTCGGGGCATGGAGTCAGGTGTGGCTGAATGGCCTCCTACGCTGTAGTCCCCAAGGCAGTGATCGTCATGGGTCTGGAAATTAAGGATGTGGACTGTGGAAGAAGATGCTCCCATGCTTCTAAGCACCTGCCTTCTGTTACCAGGATAGCAGCCCCATCTGCTCTGTGCCCCCCCTTGACTTTCACAGGGTGGGGACAGCTCGTCACTGTAGCCGGGCTGGAGGTGGAGAGCATATGTAATGGCCCACGGTGCGTGTGGCTGGCCTTGTCCTTGCTCAGCGTAGACTGAAAGGACACATACTACACCCCCCCCACACACACACACGCCTGGTACCCATGTCCTACCACCTGCTTTGGCGAGGCTGGAGCACCATTTGAGAGGGGACGTTCTCCTATCAAGAGCATTCCCTGATAGAGCTGAGGGCCTTATGCTCTGTAGATGGGGAAATGGGGGTGCAGAAGAATGGTGATAGTCACACAGTATGTCTGTGGCAGAGCTGGGACCCGAACCCAGACCCCATGACGGAAGGCACTGGCTTGAGATGGGGCATTCCGGTGGCGAGGACTGCGGACGTGTCTTTGCCTGCCCCGGGAGATGCCCGTACCCTGGAACCTGCCTCCAGAAGGGCTGACAGCACGTGTATAGTACAGGAGTCTTAATGGGCTTTGATGGGGAACAGGTGGGCCAGAGTCAGGGCCACCCTCCCATCTCTCTCCTATGGTTGAGAAATACACTGTCCACAAGTTGGGAGATTTCTGAAATGCTGTGTGATGTAGACAAGTGGCTTCCCCTCTCTGGGCCTTGGTCTGCTCTCTTTCCTGAAGATACTTCCAGCCCCATGAAAGGTGCCCTGGAGTTTTCCACCTGCCCCTCAGCACCCCTCCAAGGAGATCTGCCCACTGGGAGGCCTCAGGCCTGCAAACCTCCAGAGCCAAGGCAGGTGAGTCAGATCAGGCTGGGGGAGGACTTGAGGCCCCCACCCTAAGCTCCAGCCCTTTGTTGCTCTGTGGGTGGTGGGCCCACTGTCGCCAAATCTTCCAATCCAGTTTTTAAGGAGAATGCAGAATCTAGATTTTTGCATAAAACACCCTGTTTTTAAAATACTGTCAACCAGTAAAGAAAAACCAATTAAAAGGCAAACGCAAATAGCCAAATCAGGCTCTTCTTCTGCCAACGGAAAGCTGCCTGGGGTTGAGACCTCTTTCAGAGACCGCCTCCCTCCTGGCTTTGGTGAGTGAGCTCGGGAGTGGGGGCACCACCTGTGGGAGGGCACCCTGCCTCCCTCTGGTGGAATCTGATTACCCCTTGGCGCCCCCATGAAATGGCAGGCGGGCGGGGGCACCAGCGGTTGGGTTGAGAGCTCTTCCCCGGGAGGCACAGATGGTTTTTTTTTTTTTTTTTTTATCAGAGTCAGCATTGGCTTCTTTCTGCTCTGATGAATAGATTCTAAAGAGGCAGTGACATTATTTGAGATAACAGAGGGAACAGAAAAAGGGTCAGCAATGGAGAGAAAATGGCAGAGCCAGCAGATAAAGGGGAGGCCGGAGGGGGCGGAGTGCCCTGGCTGGGGTGCCCCCCCCAGCCCCCCTTCCTGCAGCAGGGGGCTGGAGTGCGGCCCGGACAGAGCACGGGAGGCCCAGCCAGCTGCGCCCGCCTGCACGCCCCGCATCCCGCCTCCATGGCCCGGCTGCCCATTCCGCCTTTTCAATTCGATTCAATTAGGCCTCCCCGCTCGGAAGCTTGTCTCCTCTGATATCCAGTTTAACTGACAGGGGATTAGAGCTGTTTGTATTACACACACACTCTCGGGCCGCTAAACCTCCGGCAGGGCCCAGGGACCTGGGTTATTTATGGAGCCCAGAGTACCATCCCTTTAGACCTGCTTCCTTTGCAAGGGAGGGCGGGGTGGGGGGGGGGCGGGCAGCGAGAGGGGAGCTGCTGGGGGCCCTGCTGTCTGCTGCATGGTTCCCGCCCCCCACCCCACCCAGACCCCTCCACTCGAGGCCTGGGCAGTGGAGAGAAAGAGCCCAGGCAGAACAGGGTCAGAACCCCAGCTCTGTCACTTGCTGGCTGTGTGGCCTTGGACAAGCACCTTCATGTCTCTGAGCCTCAGTGATCTTTATCAGACAACCAGGTGATGTTTATCAGTTCGCCAGGTGATTTGTGGGGATCAAGCCAGGAAACAGATGTAGGAGTGACACCTCTGTGCCCAGCGCTGGTCTGAGTCACTAAGGAAGTCATAAGGGGCCAAGCAGACCCTGTGCCTACCTTTAGGAAGCTTACATTCCAGTGCAAGAGGTAGGGAATAGACTGATTCGTGGGACTATGTGAGTCTACTTGGGGGGTACCAGGCAGATGACGGCAGAGACAGTGACCATGACGACATGGTGGAATCAAGTGCCACCACAGGGCCTTTGCTCCTGTCATTTCCTCTGCCTAGAACACGTCGGCCACCTCCCATGTCTGCCTTTGACTTATTTCCAAATCATGCAGGTATTAGTTGCTACATCACCTGTCACCCCAGTAAACCACCAGCCCCCCTCCTGAGGGCAGGTGTCACGGCTCTCCTGCTATTGTCTCCCCAAGTCTAACACGGTGTCTGGTACATAAGAGCTCAAGGTTTTCTGCATGAATGAATGAGTGAATGAGGAGAAGTAAAGTAGACAGGAAGTGGCCCCTCTTGCCTGCAATATGGATGGCTACTGCCGGGGGGACTTGGCTGGCCGGGCCCTCCAAAGGGGTTTGCTGAGTTTAGGAATGGGTGGGGGTTGGGATCTTGCCAGAGAGGGGTGGGGCACTTCCTTTCTTATCTTTTCTTCACTCAAAGGGCCAGAAGGTCCTCAACAGACCCTCCCTCTCCAGCTGCCTGGGCACTGGTGAGACAAATAGCATTTCTAAAGTCCTTTGAAGTGCTGGGCTGCAAAGCCCCAGGCATAGGAAATGTCTTCTATGTCAGGGAAGGGGGTGATGCTGCCAGCACCTGTCCACACCCCCTTCCTCACTCCATTTACCAGACTGGGGGGCGGTGTGTGCCTGGCCCTGGGGCAGTATAGGTCTGGCCTTTTATCAAATTCACGGCAATAAAATAACAACCATCACTTCCTGCACATGTTCCCCATGTCAGGCTTGACACAACTTCTCTTCACTCTCAACACAATTCTCTGCTGTGGACATCATCCCCATTCTCCAGAACAGAAAACTGAGGCTCGGAGTTGTGGTGGGGTGTCGCCAATGTCACCCAACCAGGGAAGGATGGGAGCTGGGGTAAAGCCCAAGACCAGGGTCAGAGGCTGCTCGTCCATCTAAGGGCTGTGTACCAGGTACTTTCATGTGCATGGGCGCCTGACATACTAGGGAGTAGGTAGTCTGTCCCCCATTCTGCAGAAGGGAAAACCAAGGCTCAGAGAGGTGAAATGGCTGGTCCTCAGCCTCACAGCCTGTTTGAGGCAGAACCAGGTGGAAACAGGACTGGCTGACTCCAAATCGAGTTTGCAGTCACTGCCCTGCACTTTCCTCCCCAGCTCAGGTGCCCCAGATTGCTTCAAATTTGTATTAAGCCCTGAGAGGGCAGTGAGGATTTTAAATTGAAACCCCTCCCTCAGAGGCCCCTGAAGTATAACATGGTCCATGCTGGTAAGGGAGATGTCATCCAGTTGGGAGGGTAACATATTAATATGTAAAGAGTTATAGGAATTAAATGACGAATAGTTACAAGAATTAAATGACAAACACTCTCACAAGGGTGCATGTATGATTCACAATTCTGAGGAGTTAGGGAAGCTAACCTTGAAGATTTTGAAGCTAGCCTGAGACTATGGAAATGGAAGTCTACATGATACCAGAATTACAATGAATCATTTATCATTATAATGACAATAATCATTAATAATCATTATAATTAGGCCCAAAGTTATAGGTCTTACTGTTCCCATTCCACAGATAAAGATTCTGAGGCTCAGAGGCCAGCCAGCAGGTAAGTGGGACTTGAGCCCAGACCCTCTGACCCCAAAGACAGTTTATCTCCCTTGACCCTGGGCAGTCTCAGGATGTCACAGGCAGTAGGCTCTTTAGCCCAGGGTTAAATGGCTGGACAAACATTGCTTCCCAGAGTGAGCTTCTTTGTCAAGGAAGCCAGCATACTACCCAAGTTCAAACCATGTGCTGGGCCCTGGGGTTCCAGGGATGAATGAGACCCATCTCTGCCTTCCACAGCTCCCAGGGCAGAGTCAGAGAAGCAAACTGGCAATGACAGTGAAAGAGCAGCAGGTTCTGAGTTATTCATGGGGGCCGAGGAAAGGTTGGTACACATCCCAGCTGGTGTGTGGGAAGGGGGTCAGGGAAGGCTTCCTGGAGGAGGGAGGTGCCTAGGCAGAATTTTGGGTGAGCTGGGAGGTGAGGGAGGGCATTCCCAGCAGCAAAGACACTGAGTCGAGCAGTGCTGGAGCATGCACAGAGAAGCTACAGGTGGTTTGATGTTCAGATGGCACCTGGAGCCGACACAGGCAAGGTTTATCTTGAGGGCCCTGGGAGCCAAGGTGGGAATTAGGCACAGCAGGGCAGGTCACAGCTGTTGCATGGAGAGGGTCAGTGGGGCGTGAGAGACAGCAATGTCTGGAAGAAGGCAGTGGCCTTAGGGATGGATGGAGAAGATGGAGATGGATGAGAAGACAACCAGGGTGCCTGGAGAGGCCTTCCAGTTGGGGGGGGGTCCACTTTGTCTTCTCTGTTCAGGGAGGAAGTACACTTCTTTTCTGATGGTCTCCTGCCAGGGGTAGGCTCTCTGCCAATCCCCTAGTTGCATGGGTGGCTTTCGTTTTAGTGACCTTGGGCTGCCACAACAAAGTGCCATGACTGGGAGGCTGGAAACAAGACAAATGTATCCTCGCATGGATCTGGGAGCCAGACGTCCGAGAGCAGGGTGTCAGCTGAGCCAGGCTCCCCTAAGACTCGGGATGGAATCTTTTCTTCTCTCTTCAAACTCTGGCAGTCGCCACCTGTCCTTGGCATCCCTTGGCTTGCAGCTATGTCCCTCCACTCTCTGTTTCTGTGGCCACATGATGGCTTTTCCCTGTGTCTCTGTCTCATGCGACATTTCTCCTTCTTATAAGGACACCCGTCACATGGGACGCGGGGCCCACCCTAATGGCCTCATTTTAACTCGATGATGTCTGCTAAGATCCTATTTCCAGATAAGGTCTCACACATACAAGTACCAGGGATTAAGGCCCCACGGTGTCTTTTGTGGGGGGAACACAATGGAACTCAACACCTTTAAGGTCAAGAGTTTTCCTGGTTCCCTTCTTCATCTGCCAGCCCGAGCACAGAGCATGGTGAGTGCTCAGAAGGGGGTCATGGGATGAACGATGAGCTGATGAATTCAGGGTGTCCGGCCTCTCCTCTGTGCTGACCCCCACTCCCCTGACAACCACAGCAGCCTGGGCCCAGCCGGCATCTGGGCGAGACAGGTCTCTGGGGCTGCCTTTTCCGTGGGTTGTTCTCTGGAGGAAGTGGTGTTGATGTCAGCAGATGCCTGTCACTTTCCTTCCCCAGCAAAATCTCAACTGTCAGAGTAAGTGAAATAGTCATTGCCTATCCCTGCATTTGAGATTTTATTGACAGTTTCATTGTCACCCAAAAAAACCTCCTTTTCTCCCTTGGCATTTTCATCAGGTGATTCTGGGGGCAGGAGGGCTGGCTCTGGAAAACAGGTTTTGGCAGGTGGTGGGCACTGGTTCCCCTGTCCTGGGGCCAACAGGGGCAGAAGACACCCCCCCCACCTCATGTCTCTCTCCAGGCAAAGACTGCTTGGTACACCCTCCAAGGGGCAGGAGGGAGATGAGAAGGACCGGAGGGCCCCTGGAAATACCCCTGGGGGCCAGATGGGGCAGCCCAGTCCCCATGGTGCCCCTTTAGGCCCCTCTCCTGCCCTCCCTGGTGGGGATTCGGGAGGCAATGGGAGGCTGGGGTGAGAGCATGTGAGACCCCTTGGGTGCAGTTCTCAGCTCAGCCATGCGTACTGTAGGGCGAGTACTCTGCCCTATGGATCCTCAGTGGCCACATCTGTTAAATGGGGGTCATAGCAGGGAGCTTCCATTGGCTGAGGCTTCATCTGGACCAAGTACCCTGTATCTAGTCTGGTCCTTACCAGAACCCAGAGAGCTGGGTGCCCTCAGGATCCTCACATGAAAGGGGCAGAGTGATGAGGCAGCCTGGCCGAGGCCACCACAGCCAGGAAGGGGCAGAAGTAGTTCAAACCCAGGCTTTGAGACTCCCAGCTGGGCTGTGACTCCAGCTCGTCGGATCTGTGAGAGTGTAGGCAGCAAAGTGGCCCAGTGCTAGCACGTACAAAATGCTGTCTGCTATTCCTCTCGTCATTGGTGTTGCTGGCATAAGCATGCATAAAACTGGGCCCTTGCCAGCCCCCTGTCCCAAGGACGCTCTAGACTTCCCTGGGTGGTGTTGGCCCAATGGGGCCTGGAGCCAGCCTAGGGGGTGCATGGGGGCTGACGACCCAGCCAAGAGTTCTACTGTGCTCCACCCCATGACCCCCTCTGCGCACCCCCTTCCCTGCCCCCCAGCAGAGCTACAACGGGTGGGACGGTCAGCGACTAAGGGGGCAGCTGGCCACGGCGTCAGACCCGGGCCTCGCCATGCCACGTCACTATATCCGAGCTGCGCCAACGAGAAACAGGGGCCCGGAGGGCCGCCCCTGCTTCGGTCTGCCGAGCCGGGCAGGTGAATAACATACAGTAGTTAAAACAATGGATGCTGGAGTCAGCCGGAGCTGAGCCTGAGTTCTGGTGTGGCCACTGCCGGCCGGCGACTAGCCATGGAGACTTGGCTTCATGCTTTGCACGGTGGGATCACGGAAGTGGCCCTCGAAGGGGCACAGCTTAAATGCTGCCCCCGAGAATGTGTTCGTGCAAGGCCTTGCACACCGCGGAGAGAAGACACCATCTCAGCCCATTAAGGCTCCTTCGAGGTCTTAGCTCCAGACTCCTGCAGGTGCACAGGAGGACGCTGAGCACCATCCCCACCCCCAACCCCCTGCAGAGCTGGTGCTTGCTTCTCGCCTCCAGACCCCGGGTCCACCTCCCCACCCGGCTTCTCTGCTGAGCCCGGCCTGCCCTCCTCCCTGTGTCTAGGGCTCCCGCCGCTTCCAGAGCCCGAGCCGCGGGCCCGCAGCGAGGACTGCCATTCTCCCTCTCCCCGGCACACTGAAGGTTTTGAAAGTTAAAGTATTACCGTCGGCTTTGTTGTTGCCTAACTACGACAGACAAATTGAGAACCAGTTGTCAAAATGTCAGCGCACAACAAATCAACATGCGAACCCAGTCACAGCGCTCTGTGGTGTATAATTAAACAAAAAATCCCTTTTAGAAATTTCAGCGAGCGTTGGTTCCACTTTATATTTGTCTGTGTGATTAATAAAGGCAGCTAATTTTCAGACTTTAAAAACAGCTAGAAAATAGCTCCTAATTACATATTAGGCTCCTAGCGGCCCCCGCTGAGCTCTGCCGGCATTGGTGGGCCGGAGAATTTGGCAGAGCCTTAATTGCATTCTGAGCATCATCTAATTTTAGTTAAATGTAATGTAATCAGCAGCAGATGTCTGAAATAAAATATGAATTATGAATATGATGAAATTTCATTCTTGAATAAAAAAGTAATTTGCTATTTAGTTCATTAAAGTCTTAGAGGTTTATTAGGAACAGGTACATACAGCCCGGCGAGGTGATGTAGTCAATGGTATTTGGGAGAAGGAGAGAAACCCCAGAGGGATGGGAAGCTTTAGCCAGGAGGGTCCCCTTTGGATCAATTACCGTGGGGCGTGGGGGAGGGTGCTGCGTCCTCCCCAGGCTCGCTGATGACTCCCTCAGGCCCTTTGAGGTGGGCCTGGGGTTTGGGGGGCAGGAGAGCTTGGAGTGGGAAGCCGCGAGTGCCTCTGAGGCCTGCGCCACCTCTGACATCCCACCCCATCTCCTTCCCACCCAGGGCTCGTACCCTCTGGTGTTAGAGTTGAGCACATGGACAAGGCTGGTGACAAGGCTGGGCTTGGTGACACTGTGTAAGGCAGAGATTGGCATCCCAGGGCAAGATCTCTGACTCGGCCTCTCGCTGTCTGGGCACCTTTAGGGCCTTAGTTTCTCTTTCTATAAAATGGCGATGGTAATAGCACCTATCAGATGCTCTGAACTCTGCCTGTAAGGCAGCAAAGCCTCCCTTCAGTGTTGGTGATGTTATTAGTTGTAGAAGTCATAGCCAATCAGTACTAAAATGCCGCCTTTTGTTCTGTCTTTAGAAGCAGCCCAGGATGCAGAAATGATAAATTCTATCTTGCTTTTCAGCCAAGGCTCAGAGAAGTTAAAAACGCTTCGTAATTGCTGGAGCTGGAATTCGAACCCAGGACCATCCCAGCTCCCGGTGTTTTCCCAGGCATCCCAGAGCAGTGATGGGAGAGCTGGCCTAGAGGTTGTAGGCTGAAGATTTTGGAAGAGGGCTGGGTAGGTGCCAGGAGGGAACAGGGCTCATTGCCCCAGATTCAAGGCAGAGAGAGGTGAGTACAGGGTGGGAGGCAGGATTGAGGGTTGAGGCCGGCATCCTGGGCTCTGCCAGAAGCCACTCTGGGCGGGTGGGGGTCAGGGGAGGACAGAGGCTGCCTCTCTCCTACTGCTTCACATGAACCAATAATTTTCTGCAATTATCTGGAAAAGATTAATTAGCAAAGTGCACCATATTGACTCAAGGCTGTCCTGGCGATCGATAAAGTCGGGAGAGTCTCCCAGGTGCCTGGAGAAAGGACCAGAACTTGAAAGCGGGGAGAGAAGCCCGCCTTTGACAGGTCTGGGCCTCGTTTTCCAGCTCAGGGGAAGGCTACTCAGCTTCAGGGGTTGGGGCCCGGCTCTGCATGATATCCTGCTGGCTTGGAGCAAGAAAGTCCCTTTGGCTCTCTGAGTCTCAGTTTCCCCGTGTGTAAAATGGGGGCCGGGCTGCCCGGAGCCAGGGATATTCCTTCTGTTCCCATACATTCTGGGAGGAGGGCAGGCTCCCTGGGGATAAAGGGGCTGGTGGGGTGGCTCTTCTCTGGGGCTCCACCCAACCACCTGCTGGGGGCCAAGGAAGCATAAAGCTTCCTTCCATAGCTGCCTTTTGAAGGTGAAGGAAAACTTTTGGTCTTTCTGGAGAGCCATGAAAGTACAACTCCGTAGAGCTGCCTGCTGGTTCTGGTTTCTGGTTGGGGTAAAACTGAGGGGGCAAAGCTGTAGGGGGGTTAGAAGGGCGGGTTCAGAATCAGGTGGACAACTTTCAAATCCTGACTGCCCACCCCCCGCCCCCAACAAGGGCCCCCTACCACTGTCTCCTGGCCTCTTTTGGTTACAGAGCTCTCTTCTGATACCCAGCAGTGCAGGATTTTCAGTGGGTTAGTGGCTGCCCTCAGCCCAGCCCCAGCACCCGCCAGGGAGCAGGTGTGGGGCGGACAGGGGCTCAGAGCACGCTGGACCAGGTGTCCTCTCCTCTTGCCTCTGTGAGCATCCAGGCAGGGCTCGATTAGTCACTCAGAGGGCACAGGTGAAGAGATTTCAGGACGGAGAGTTCTTGCAGGAAGGCACAGACCAACAGGGCCTGGGAGCAACAGGGACCCTGTAGACCTAAAGGGACAGAAATTAAGTTACCAGAGCCCAGTAGCTGGGGAGGCACAGAGGGAGTGCCATGAGAAAGGAGTCGTAGGCTCCAAGGGTCACAGCCTCTGTCAATGAATGCCACACTGTCAAGCAGGGCCATGGGGCTCCCACATCCCTTTTTCTAGCCATCCTGGTCTCCCCTGGGATGATCCCTCCTGGGAGACTATAGAGGTCAGCTTCCCAGGGCACGGAGAAGAAAGGGGGGACAGGTAGAAGGTGGACGGGTAGAAATGGGAAAAACCCAGCACAGCCCTCATCCTGGGAATTTGGAAAAGTTTTGGAGGGGAAGGAGCCTGGCTTCTAGGTGGGAGTGGAGATGAGGGAGTCCTAAGCAGGCATGGTCTTCACCCCACACGTGGCTTCACCTCCCCTCTCTCTCTCTTTGGAGGGAGGGAGGGCCTCACCCTGCCCAGAAGAATCTCACCTCGCATTATTGCTCGCCAAACAGTGCTCCATGTGAGTTGGAGAGGATGGCCAGCCAGGCCTGGGTTCACTAGTTCCCAACAGACTGGTGTCCTGGGCTTAGCAGCTTTACCTCTCTGAGGTCAAAGAGTTTATATCTGCAAAGTCAAAGCACAGAGCACAGTGCCTGACACACAGTGGGTGCTCCAGATCCCATCTGCTTCCTTCCTAGGTCTGTGCTCTTTCCAATAAGCCTCCGTGGCATCACCTGTGGCGTCACGAGCTTGTCTAATAGCGCCTGCTCTCCTGCCATGTGCGGGGCCCTCACCAGGCCCCGACCCAAGCGGTAGAGAAACCAAGAATCATTTGTCCTGCAATGAAAACTGACAGAGCATCTCCTACAAGCTCGGCTCTGGGGACGCAGCAGTGACAAGACGGTGCTGGACTCTGCCCTTGTGAGGTCCGTGGTGTCTCAGGGAGGCAGACTCCAAGCTGGAGTTTCCGGAGTCTGGCTGCTGTGTCGGGGGTGGCCCCGAGGGCTTCGGGGTGGGTGTCCTGGCATCCTCAGCAGTCCCCTAGGGGCTGGGAAGCTCTACCTGGATGGCAGGCACAGCATTCAAAGCCCCAGGAGTTGTGTCCGGGCATGGAGGGCCCCCCACCCCCTCCGAAGGCCAGATGGCTCATTCAGATGCCTTCTCCTCCCTGACCTCCTCTCCCCCATCTCTCCCCTACCGCCTTACCTCTTTCCAGGCCCAGAGGCCGCCCAGCCCATCACCACCCCCAGACACTCCCCGGTCCAGGTCAGCCTCCTGTCCCTGCTCTATTCATCAAGGGCATGACAGCTAAAATTCATTTGAAGATGAAGAAAGTGCCCGGTAATCCGTTCTGCAAGACATTGATAGACTAGCAGCTCAGGGAGAATTGCACAGCAGTAATGAAATTAGGCTAAAACTGCTGGCGGATTGCAGATAATTGCCCTTGTCTGTCACTCGGAATAACATCTCCCAAATCCAACACAAGGATTGTTCAACTTGCAGGAATTCCTTTTCTTCCTTCCTTCCTTCTTTTCTTTTTTAAAAGAGAGGCAGAAGCCACAAAGCCAATCCAAGGCTTTGTCTCATGGTGGCCCATGCCTGTGGAATGGTGGTCATGCTGGTAACGGTCTCCCATGCCCCTGGAGGCCCCCCGGGGAGCCCCAGACTCAGCCGGAAGACAAGGGGGTAGAAGAAGGGGGTCCCAGGACATTCCTCCCACCTCCCCTTGTGGGGGTGCCTCCCCAAGCCTTGATCTCTCCGATGCTCCCTCTGGCATGTTCTGGCTGGCAAAACCCTGGGTGGAAAGTGAGGAGCAGGGAAGTCTTGCAAAACCAGGGCTATGGCATTGATGGGTTTGGATTTTGGGCGGAGGGTGGGGCATAACCCAGTTGGAAGAATGGTCCCGGACGTGTGTTAAAGTTGCGTCTGCCATATGCTAAGACCCTCCTCAGTCCTTCAGATAAGAGAAGGGTCAGACTCTGGGGGGACGAGGACAGGTAAAGTATCCCTAAACCACTCTCTGGTGCTGCCATCAGAATCTAGGTTGCTGGAGAGAAAAGTTCCGAGAAGGGACAGTGTTTGGAGTCCCAGGGCTGTTGGCATGACTGGTCTGTAGCTGGCACGCAAGCATGCTGTCACAGAGCATCGGACATCAGGGTAATGGGCCTTTTTACGTGTTAGCATCGGAGGCTGTTTGATGTCAGTAGCATTGGATGAGGTTACAGAACATTGGAATGTTAGCATCATGCTACGTTGGAAAGACAGTGGCTCAGAATTCTGGAAAGTTCCTCTCCTTCAAAGATAACGTTTCAACATCAGGAACTATTAGCCCATGAATATCACTGACCTATAAACTTCGGGAGCTGTAAGGAGTCTTGGGAACTGACCCAAACTCTTCATCTGATAGATGAGCAAACTGAGGCCCAGAGAGGTTAAGTGGTTTCCTGACGGTCCCACAGCAAGAGGGACCCTACCTAAATGTAATTTTCATTAAGATTATAGTTTCATTTTAAGGTTTTATTTATTTATTTGACAGAGAGAGAGAGAGACAACAACAGAGGGAACACAGGCAGGGGGAGTGGGAGAGGGAGAAGCAGGCTTCCCACTGAGAAGGGAGCCCAACACGGGGCTCGATTCCAGGACCCTGGGATCATGACCTGAGCTGAAGGCAGGCGCTTAATAACTGAGCCACCCAGGCACCCCAAGGTTACAGTTTTGTCTAGGTTGGTCCTCGGAGAATGGATAACCCCTTCCTCTTGTCCAGAACCGCCCCCCCGTCCCAGTCCCCTCAGGGTACTGGTCCCGGGTGCTCAGCTCTTGGACATATGCGTCTGTTCAGGGATGCATGGCAGTATCTTCCAGAGTCCTCTGATCTGCTAACCACTGTTAGCCGAAGTCACTAATCTGCCCCAGCCATTGGCCGAGCCCAGCTTTCCAGCTCATTCCTTTGGATCAATCCGAGTCAACCAAGGGCTGACTAGGTCTGAGGCAGAATTCAGGGCATGAGGTGAGGCTAAGAGGGGGATACTGAATGGATGGGAGGTTCAAGAGGAGGGACACATGATCCCCGCCAAAGGCTTGTATTCAGGAAGGCATCAGAATGACCTTGACTTTGAGGATGGTTTTGAAAGAGCCAGTGGGTTTTCATTAGCAGACTTAGAATTGGGATTGAGGGAGGAGCAGGGCATGAGGCTGGGGGACACCAGCCCCCAGAATGGGGAGGCAGCCCCAGAGGATGGAGGAGGGGTGCTGGTGCCTGACAAGGTAGGGTGTTTTGTTAAGGTCTTTCCAGCCTCATCTACCAGCACCCTTGGTGGCCCCAGGGCCAATCAGCCTAGACCAGAGGTTCTCAAAGTGTGCTCCACAGACCTCTGGGGGTCCCCAAGACCCTCTCAGGGTACCGAGAAGATCAAAACCATGTTCATAATCCTACGGAGATATTATTAGCCTTTTTCACTGTGTTCGCTTTTGCACTAATGCCATAAACATAACGGGCGGATAAAAGGCTGGTCGCGAAGCGTGAATCATGGCCACGGCACTGAACTATCAAACTGTAACAGATCGTTGAGTTCTTTACCCCAAACACCCTCTCCTTTAAAAACTGAAAAACCTGTTTCACTTGAGTATGCTCCTGATGAAAAGTAAAAGTTATTAATTCATTATTATTACTATTATTTACAAAATCTCCACCTTTGAGTATACACCTTTCATGCCCACCAAGGTTCTCTGCTGTACCATTTGTCGCTCCCGAAAACCCAGCACATGAATCTCGAGCCTGCCAGCCACTTTCATCGCAGGACCCTGTTGTCGTGTGAAATAATGACGGACCGACACGCGAGAGCCTTTCAGGCTTGGACTACTCAGCAGATATTTTCTCGAAAATGAACAAGGTTGCCTGTCAACCGATTTGTTGCCAAGGCTAAAATTTGACTTCCGAGCAAAAATTAGAATTTTGGAGAACTTGGCGTCTGCCACTGTCGATTTGACAGTTTTCTACTTAAAGTCTTTCCTGAAGAGAATGCGATTTATTTTATTTTTATTTTTTTTATCGTATAATGGAAGATGTCAGCCTTTGGAGGGGCTGCATAACCTGGTAAACCACGATTTTCCCTGTGGCCAATTCGTTACCTCACAGAAGGCGCAGAAGATCCATTTCAACCACAAAAGCGACCGGGGGTTTTAATTTTATGGAGTATGAATGTTAACCCTCAGCCAAACTCCATCCTGCGGAGCAGTGTTTTCGTACCAAAGAAGCAGCTCCATCATAATCTGAGGTCGATATCGGGGATATCGCTTCCCACCTCCCTATCTGTTTGAGGCCTCGTGTCCTGTACCTACGTCAAACAGCAAAACACGCTGCAACAGAGTGAGTGCAGAAGCAGATGTGAGAATCCAGCTGTCTTCTGCAAATCCAGACTTTGAAGAGATTTGCAAATACATTAACAACAACAACAACAACAAAACAACGAATGGGTCCCCATTTTACAGATGCAGAAACTGAGGCTCGGAAGATCTCACACCAAATCCCTTACCCTGCCTGGGTGGGATCCCCCATTCTGGTAGCCAGCTTCCAAGAATCTGTTGGGCAGGGGTCTTGCCAGGGCTTCTGTTTCCCCCAACCCCGCTGCCCCCGGCATCAGGGAGCCTCCCGTCCCCTCTCCAACTTCTCATCCTGCGGCCCAGGGCAGGCAGGAAGCAGGCCTGGGCAGGTGGCAACTGGCCCCACAGCCCTGGGGCAGGGAAGGAGGTGACCAGGGCCGTTTGCGGTAATGGATTGAGGGCAGGTGGTGGCAGGGTGAAGGAGTGCGCCGGCCGCGGCCCGTAATGCCTCACGAGCCAGCTCTGGCACGGGTAATTTACTGCTGCCGACAATAACATATTTCACTTCCCGTCGCCCCGATGAAGATTAGTTGTGTTTGAAAGTGGCTGAGTACACAGTCAATTCCGCTTAAACGTTTACAGTCAACTGAGCACAGATAATACCCCCTCCAAACATGTGTCTGGGCCTCCTGTGGCTTGGGGAGGGGCTCCGAATGGGGGCTAGAGGTCCCCCAACCCGAGAAGGGGCTGCAGCTGTGCCGGGGGGGTGGAGGGCTTCTGGAGCTGGGGGCTGGGTGAGGTTCTCCGGCTTCCTTCTGTCCCACTTTTCAGATTGTCTTTCCAAATCATTCATTCAACAAATGCTTCCCCAGGACTGGACAAGGACGTCTGTGCAGGCTTTGGAGACAGAGAGAAATCAAAGCCATGATTGCAGTTGATCCCCACAACATCCCTGGGAGGCAGGTTTTATCTCCACTTTCCAACAGAGTGGAAACTCAGACTCAGAGAGATTCATTTTAGGTTTCCGGAGGCCACACACCCAAGACCGGATGGAGGCAGGATTGGAACCCAGGCCCGACAGAATCCCTGAGTCTCGTTTTTGTCCTGGAGAGCCTGATTCGGTTGGAGTCATTGGCTTGGTGTGGCGACGGCGCAGGGCTCCTGGACCAGCTCTGGGCTTGCGTTCTCTGTGCACCCGTGCGTCAGTCGACCAGCAGGCTCCAGGGCTCTGGCCTGGAATCTTTGGTCCCATGGGCGGGGGATCCCATGGCAGGACTGGGACGCCAGGACCCTAATCGGATTTGGGGTTGGACAGAGTCCTAGGCCCGCAATGTCACCTTGTCAGGTGCAGGACATTGCCCCTGACAAGCAAGCATCTTGCTGTCTTTGGGCGACTGAATGCTGGGGGCTGCCCTGTCCAGTCCTGGGCCCAGTTCCCCACCAGCTCTGCCCGGGACACTCGCTGGAGTCTGGATGAGGGTACAGATGGGGTCCCACCGCCAACCCATCAGCCTTCTCTTCCCACTGTGGGCTGTGTCCAGAACTGGAAGGGCCTCGCTCACACACAATAGAAACATCAGCCTGTCAGGCAGGCTGGGTCACAGTGTCCCCCTCAGAAGGCCACGTCTTGACCACCTCTCGGGCCTGAGAGTGCCCACTGGGGAGGCAAGGTTGTCTTGGGAGGATGAAGCTCCGATGACCTGGAAGAAGAGGAACTGGGATCCTGGCCTCCTGAGTGTGGTCAGCCAGGACCCAGGCTCCTGGTGGGGCCATCCCCTCAGCCTCTAGACGCCTCACACCACAGGAGAGGTGTGGTCAGCCTTCTAAAAGCATGTGGTTTAGTCCCAACTGGTACTGCCACCAGCCAGCCTTGCTCACAGTGGCCGAGGGGGTGGACCAGGCTCCCTCCGTCTGTGCCACTCCCCATCAGAGGCTGGCCCTTGAAATCCGGAGGGGTTTCTACCCCCAGAACGGATGGAGCCACGGCATGTCTGTGGCCTGCCTCAGAGAACCAGAGGCTCATACACCCCGCTGGAGCCTAGGCCTTCCACTGCCACAACCACACTGGAAGCAACAGACCTTTATTAAGCACCTGTTATATGCCGACCCTCTGCCAGGCCCTCTGCACACAGGGTAACTTGGAGGCTAATGTTCTCTCTGTCTTTTCCAGAGGAGGAGATAGAGACCTGGACCAGAATGGGGGACACACAGAGGGAGGGATGGGGCCAGGATTCCCACCCGGCAGTCCTCTGCATTGCTCTGGGAGGTGCTGGCCCCTCGGCTCTGGACATGTGATATGGATGCGTGTATGGTCATGGCCGCACGTGTCTCCGTGGGACCAATAAGGTGTGGTCTGCGCTGTGTGTGATGCCGTGTCTGGTGAATCATGCCAGTGGAAGTCACAGGCCCCGCATTGCCTGGGACGCCCCGGTTCCAGTTACACTGATTATCCATGACTCTAGGACGTGGCCGTGTGACACCCTCTATGTGTGTCTTATGACACTGATGGGTGACCTTGTTGTGCCCAGGGGATGCTACCGCCTGGGAGGGGCCTCAGACTGTGCATTCTCATGATCAAGAATGTGTGCTGGGCCGTGGGCCCTGGCTGAGCTCAGTGACTACTAGATGTGCGTGTCTGCAGCCCGGGCCACTCTGCCCAGCTGCCCAGGTGTGCCTGGACTCCAAGGCTTGAGCCCTGGATTGAGACTAGAGGCAGCAGAGGCCACGGTCCTTGCACACAGACCAGGGTGCCTGCTACAGGGCAGGGCTGACTCTGGGTCCCTTTGTCATCCCTCCACAGAGAGGGATGTGCCTCCCCAACACCTCCCTAAGTTCTCAGGGGCAGCAGCAACAGGGCCTGTCATTCCAGGCTGGACCCCAGCCCAGTTATTTCTAAGTCTGGTGTCTCTGTGTGGCTCCCAGAACCTTCCATCCATCCGCTTATGGATCTTCCCCAAGAAGGGGAGCCGTTCCGGGCCCCAGGAGGTTCAATCAGATCAGTCCAGGAATACACCCATTAGACCACCCTCGGCAGCAAAGCCCCTCCTGGCTTCCACTCCACAGCATGGCGGAAGCGTCCTATACTGGGACAGAAGGAAGTCAGGGCAGGATCTGTGAGCCTGACTGATGATGTCTCGCTGGGTGACTTTAGATACATTACTTAACTTCTCTGTGTCAAGCCATGAGATGGCCTAAAAAGGGCTTGGCAGCTAGGAAGTATAGCAGAAAGAGTGGAATGCCTTACATGGCATGGAGCTCTGCAGCGTCCGAGGGCTCCCTCTGCCACCATCACTGGGGACAATGGTGGGGATGGCAGCTTCTGTCTCAGCACAGGCCCTGGGCTGGCATTTGCATGCTATATGTCACACTAAGCTCCTCTTTGTTCTCCCTTTGCTGATGTAGAAACAGGTTCAGAGAGGGCAGATGACTTGCCCAAGGCCACACAGCAAGAGATTAACAAAGACCAAATCCATACTCAGAACAGCCCCTTCTTCCCCTACCATTGTCTCCAATGTGGATGAGGCATGGCAAGAATTAACATCCCTTTTACAGATAGGGGAAACTGAGTCTCAGAGATGGGATGTTTTGGGGTCTCTGGACTCCCAAGCCGGTGTTCTCTCTCACCCCTTCCCAGTCATTCTCTACCATCCTAAGCGGACAGCACGGTGGCTGGTGTGGGGGAAGATGGGGCAGGCAAAGAGAGCTATTCTGTCAGAGACAAAAGGCCACTGTGGTAGCACAATGGTGACAATCAAAGCCAGATGATGGACATTGGGTTTCAGGAGCAGCTTGGAGCCCACCTGCAACTTCCTGCAGACAATGCGGAGCCTGTGCTCCAGGGAGGAGCACAGTAGGCATGCTCTCCCTGCATCACCCTGAGGACAAGCGATGGCCCCGGCAGCCAGCGCACCACCGGGGAGCAAGGGGAGAGGGGCAGAGCAGCTTACACTGGGTGGTGATGGGAGAGAGGAAACGGGCAGCCCATCCACATGCAGGGGCTTGGAAGGCCTCTCTTTACAGGCCCAAACACACCACCCTTAAGTGGCTTGTCACCTTGCCTAGAGTGTAGATAACTAGCTCTCTATTCCCTGGCCTTTGGACAAACAACATAAACATCTCAAAGCCTCCGTTTCTCCATTTCATCAGTGAAAGGAAGATGATAGACTTTACTTGGCAGAGGGACTATGAGAATCAGATGAGGGGGACACATAGTGAGGGCTTGAGATGTCTTCAATCCTTTTCATGGTGGATACACGGTGGGTGGAAGGATGGAGGGGTGGGTGGGTGTGTAGATGGGTAAATGACTGGGTGGGTGGAAGGACGGATGGAAAAAGGACGGATGGACAGAAGGATGGGTAGATGGAAGGAAGGACGAGACAGCAGATGAATGGAAAGATGGATAGGTGGATAGGTGAGTAGATGATTGAAAGGGTGGGGGGTGGGCGGCAGGATGAGTGGGAGGGAGGGAGAATAGATGAGTGGAAGGACGGACGGGTCGGGGGATGAGTATGAGGTTAGGGTCTGAGTAGCAGGTGGAAGGAGGAATAATACCTGAGGTGGTCAGGAAAGGCTTCCAGGAGGAGGCAAGCTACACTTAAGTGGAAGGGAGGGTGCTGCATACTGCTCAAGGGTAGACCACGTTCATCTCTCAGCTCTGAATCCCCAGCTCCCGGCCTGGGTCCCCACAGAGGACAGGTGCTCAGAGATCCTTTATTGAACTAATGTGGACTCTGCTACCAGCAGGCCAAGGCAGGGCCCTTCTCCCTGAAAGCCAGGACTGTGCTGATCCAGGCCCCGGGGTGTTCCATCCCTCACCAGGCCCTCCCCATACTCAGAGGAGGCTTCAAAGGTGAGATTCTTGGAGTCAGGTGACCCCGGAGCTGATTTCCACCTCCCAAATGTACTTGCTGTGTGACTTCAGGCCCGTTCCTTCCCCTCTCTGAGACTCAGCTTCCCTCACTCTTCAACAAGACATCTGCATTCTGACTTCACATGGTGGTTGTGGGTAGCGAGAGAGGCGATGGGGAGGGAAGCTCCCAGAACATGGTGACATGCTCTAGAGGAGTCTGACCGAGGTGTGGAGCAGGGGAGATGGCCGTGAGGGGCTCAGGACAGAGAGCCCCCCGGAGCCTGACCTGCAGCCTCCAGAGTCCTGACACTCCCCTTACCCCTGTTCCTCCAGCCCCTGAAACTGGAATGAGCCAACGGGACATTTCATAATTTAAAGAGAATGAGCGGAAGACTGTTGAACCACTGCTGCCTCTTAATGGAATTACTGAAAAGGGTTTTTTAATTAAAAACAAGAAGTTGGGGACAGGTTTATATCCATAATTCAGGTGTTGGTGCTGTGGCCGCCCATGATTCCATTTTCCTCGATGTCTCACTCTCGGCATGATCTAAAATCCCGCATGAAAAATGGGCCCGGCTTTTCAGGTGGAGCCGTAAATATTTACCAGGACTAACACGGGTCCTGCTGTCGAGGGAAGCTTAGGAGCTTTTTAAATGCAGCTTAAGACATCCTGGAGATGTCTTATGAAAATTTAGTCTCTCTCTTCTGTCTGCTGTGATTAACACTCACAGGGCACAGGAGGGCCAGGTGGGAGGGGGACCTGGAGGCCAAGGAAGCGGGTCAGGAGTTGTGGCTGTGTGGGCCTGGACACCCCCTCTTGTGGGGTGCTGGGGGGTGGTTGCAGGCAGGAGAGGTGGCCTGGAGCTGGCTCTACTCCTGGGAAGGGAATCCCTAGAGCTGAGTCAGGCTTCCCCAGTCTCAGCCCAGGGTCCCCCTGAGTCCCTCCCTCCAACCCACCCTTTCTTCTGAAGAAGCCACACTCTCTGGAGCCTCTTACCTCTCACATCTGCTGTTCCCTCTGCCTGACATACTTTTCCACTTCCAAGTTGCTTTCTTTCTTCTTCGCTCCTTTGGGCCTCTACTACAAGTTCATTCCTCTGGAGACCGTCCTGGGCCAGGTTTGGGTTAGGGGCCCCTCTTCTCTGTGCTTGCCTTGAGGATAGCAGTGTCACCCTGGGCTGTCACTTCTGCCTCCTGGTCAGCGCCCCCCCCTTTCCACCACTCGTCTCTCTGTCCCTCAGCTTCCCATGTCCCTTGCTTCCCACAGAGTCCCAGCCCCAGCACAGGGCCTGGAACATCAAATGAGTTCTGAATGTTGGATCAGGTTCAGGATCAATCTCTGGTGGTGGGTCTCTGGGTGACTTCCTGGGCTGTGCTAGGGGCCCCTGCCCAGCTTCTGAGGGCAGTCTGAAGCCCTAGACTCTCCCCTAAGCACAGTGCAGCAGGGGAATCCAGCAGAGGCTGCCCAGGGCTCCGCTTGCCAGTGTATACTGGCTTTTGTGTTTTGCAACAGCTTTTTGTCAAATTCACACATTTGAAGAGTATCCGAATTTGTAATCAGAACCACGATTTTAGAACATTTTATTGTTTCTTCTAAAAGGAAACTACTTCTCATTAGCAGCCAGGCACACACACATATACACACACACACAGCCCTTGGCAACCTCTTAACTCTGTTTCATGGACTTGCCTATTCTGGGCATGCAGCTGTAAATCACGTACTAAGTGATCTTTCGAGGCTGGCTTCTCTTACTAGACGTAATGTTTGCAAAGTTTACCCATGAGGCAGCCCAGACTCGTGCTACATTCCTTTTTAGGGCTATGTAATATTCCACTATATAGATGTTTTATCCATGCCTCGGGCGGGACATTTGGGTTGTACCCTTTTGGGGCCATTATGAAGAACATTGCTTTCACTTCTCAGGGGTAGAGACCAAGGAGGGGAATGTGCTTGGGTTGGCTGATGGTGTTTTGGTAGCTCTCCTGGGGCGGCGAGGGAGGAGCCTGGGCTGAGAGGTGGTGAAGGAGGGCTAGGATGGTGGGGGGAGGTGAGAGTGGAGAGATTCTGGGCTACCTGCCATGGCCTCTGGGCAAATCATTCCATCTCAGAGGCTTGGCCTCCCCATCTGCCAAACAGGGACAATCACAGAAGCTCCTAGAGTCAGCGGAGATGGCTTGAAATGACAAGGCTGGAGTGAGAAGCCTCACTGGGAGCCATTTGCCTGCACAGGTGTGGGCAGGGTCCTGAGAATGCTGTGTCCACTGGAAACACTGCTACTTCTGCCAGCAAAGGATGGAGGGGGAAGAGCCCTGACTCTATTGTCCTGGGTGGGGAGAGGTGTCATCATGGTGCCCATTTTGCAGATGGGAAAACTGAGGCCTTGGGACGTGAAATCGCTTGCTGAGATCACAGAGCCAGCCTATAGTCTGCCAGATTAAGTACCTTCCCTCAACCTGTTCTCAACCTGGTCCTGCCTCTTCCTGGTTGCTTTGTAAGAGGGGTGGGACTCTTTATTTCTTGTCCCCTGGTGTGGCCCCATGCCCAGGCACAAAGCAGGGACCCAGTGATTTTGCCAAATGGATGCACGACATAGTGACTTAGTTTCCTCCTCTGTGAAATGGCCATGACATCTCTTGTGAGGCATAGGGCACATGGCCTGTGCTTTGCAGACAGATTTCCTGCCTCTTTCTGATCCTCTACGGGGAGGGTGTGGGATGTGCATGGGACACCAGCCCCTACTTGGGGCAGGGTCTCCTGGGAAAAGACAGTAGTGATGGTCAACATGCAGGACAGAGCACTTCTCCAGCCATCCTGTCTCCCTTCCCAGCACGGAGGCTGTGGCTCAGCTCCTGCACAGCCTGTCCGGGGCCCCAGGTCTGTCTTTCCTGGGGGTGCAAAAGGAGTGTCTCTTCTCCACAGAGATGCTCTCGCCAATTTTCCAGTCAATGGAGCCGTTAGTGGTGGCAGCGGGTCCACTCGGCTGTGATTCCAGGATGCAGCCAGATTTGGTTTTCAAGTAATCTGGGTGTCCCTCGTGGGGCTTAAATTCACAACCCTGAGATTGAGGGTCCCACGTTCTGCTGACTGAGCCAGCCAAGCTCCCTGTCAGCCAGATTTGGAAAAGTCCGGATTATCACGTGCCCAGCACCACGCCTCACTCACCCAGAAATGGTAGCAGAGGGAGGGGCGTCCAGAGGGTGGTCAGAGGTCTTGTCCCCATGGCTTCTCCCCACCCATCCGCTGGCACTGCTCTCTGCCAGGGAATCGGCCCCTGGCCCCTGCAGGCTGTGGGCCCGTGGAAGGGGAGGGGACACAAGGTCTCCCCCCAGCCCAGTCCAGACTTTCTGTCCCTGCACCAGCTCACGTAATCATCACAAAGGCGGCACTGTCGACTGTGCAGCTGAAATCCCCTGGGGCTGAAGACTCAGAGTCCATGCTTTGTCAACCCCAGTGATGGGTCGTTGCTGTTATTGGGTTATTATTATTGTCAACATCCTTGGCAAATGCACTTTCCAAAACACTGCCGGAGGGGGGATGGCCGGAGGATGCTCCTGGACTGGGAGTGAGGTCTTGGCCCCTATCTGCTATGGGCAGCCCATAAGACCTTGACCAATCCACACTACCCCCCCCAACCCGGGGGCTTCTAGCCACCACCTATATAGTGACTGGTGTCCCACAGTGGTCAAGGCTCAGGCTGGGAGCCCTTCACAAGCTGATGACCTGGCGCAGGTGACTTTGACACAAGAGCCTCTATTTCCTCCTCTGTAAAATGGGTCGGGGTGAAGATCTGCTGGGGTTACAGGTGCAGAGCTTGGCTCAAGGCAGGACTAGCTGATCTCAGCAAATGTGGGAGCCCCAGGAGGTGACAGGTGAGGGGGATTGGGGAGTTGCCCTGTGGTGGATAGAAGCAGGGGGAGCACAGGCAGACCCCTGGCCCTGGAGGTAAGGCGGGCTGCCAGGACTGCCAGTCCATGCCCTCAAGGGACTCCTTGCCTGCAGCGACCACACAGGTAGGTGCAGGGAGAGGAGTGGTCTGCACGTGTCACACTGGGCCTCTGCCATTTGTGTCATCTTCCAATCTGCCACGGGGAATCAAAGGCTCTGACGGGCCTGTTAGCGCCCATTCTCCAGGGATCACTCCGACAATTTCCGCAGAGCTCCGTGACAATGGGCCGTAATTAAGGTGTCAGCATATCATTTAGCCCTTTTGCTGCAAAGCCCAGAGACAGGCTGGGCAATCTGCAGCCTCTTTAAAGAGATGTGCACAGGGAACAGGAGGGTGGGAGGCAGAGAGGTGTGCATGAGTGCCCTGAGAGTGGGATGCACATCCCCCAGAAGACCTCACTGGCCCTAGGGCATGGGGGTCCAGGAGGCAGGTGAGTATCAGAGCAGCCTTGGGTGTCATGGCTGAGGAGGATGGCCTGGGTGGTGAAGTGGGGTCTGGGGGTCAGGGCAGGTGCCCAGGACAGGCTGGCTCAGGTGCATCAGATATACCCACAGACCCCTGAGCCCCTGAGCCCCCATGAAAGCCCTTGCGAGGTGGCCTCACTCCCTGTGGTGATGATGAGCTCCTTGAAGACAGGGCTTGTGCCTGGCACCTCTGTCTCTGCATCTCCCCAGCCCAGAGCCTGGGTGAGAGTGAAGCTCAATAAATGAAGGGAAGAAGGAATGAAAGAAGGAAGAGAAGGGAAGAGGGACAAACAGATGAGGTAAGAGATAACCAGAGAGGCCAGTGTTGGATAGCACACAGGGTGCGGTATGAAGATGATAGAAGCCAGACAGAAAGGTGAAAAGAAGTGCGTGCGTGTGTGTGTGTGTGTGTGTGTGTGTGTGTGTGTGTGTTGGGTTGAAATGTGTCCCTAAAAAGAGATGTGAAGTCCTTACTCCCAGTACCTGTGAACGTGACCTTATCCGGAAATAGATCTTTGCCAATATTGTCAAGTTACAGTGAGGATGTCAAGGTGACCCTGATTCAATATGTCTGGTGTTCTTTTAAGGAGAGGAGAAAAGACACAGAGACCCATGGGAGAAACGCCATGTGGTGACAGGGGCAGAGATGGGAGGGATAGAGCTGTGAGCTGAGGAATGCCATGGATTGGTGGCCAGCCTCAGAAGCTCGGGAGACACAAGAAATATTCCACCCAACATCTCAGCAGGAGCATGGCTCTGCTGACATCTTGATATTGGACCTCCAGAACTGCAAGGGGATACACTTCTGTTGTCTCAGGCACCCAGTTTGTAGTACTCTCTTCTGGCAGTCCTAGCCAGTGAGCACAGCATATGTGCACGAGGGTGTGAGAAAGAGAAGAAAGACAAGAGAGAAGAGAGGAGGACATGCAAAACACAGTGGCTGGAGAGCCCTGGGAAATCCAAAGCTTTGGCATAGTCTGGCCTAGCATACTTCCTGTGCTGAGACATCTCTTCACAGAAGCACCACCACCCCCATCATCACTACCACCATCACCATGATCATGACCGTCTGACCACTATCACCAACATACTACTACTACCACAATCACCATCACCAGTACCATCATCATCATCATGACTATGTAACCACTACGGCCACCATCACCATCATGACCAGCACCATGACCAACATCACCACCATCATCACCATCATGACCACTGTCACCACCACCACCACCATCATCACCATCATGACCACTGTCACCACTGTTACCATCACCACCATCACCATCATCATCACTAGTACCATCATCACCATCATCACCATTGCTACCACCACCACCACCACCATCACTACCATCACCACCACCAACATCATAAACCAGTACCGTCATCACCATCATGACCAGCACCATGACTACCACCACCACCACTATCATCATGACCACTGTCACCACTGCCACCACCACAACCATCACCATCATCATCATCACTAGTACCATCATTACCATCATCACCGTTGCTACCACCACCACCACCACCATCACCAACACCACCATCACTGTCATCACCAACACTACCACCAGCATCATCATCATGACCATATCATGACCATCACTACCATCACCACCATCACCACTACCATCAACACCATAACCACCATGACAACCATCACCATGACCACCACCACCTTCACCACCATTATCACCATCATAATGACCATTATCAGCACTGCCACCACCACCATCATCATCATCATCACCATCATGACCACCACCACCACTGCTATCACTACCACCATGTGTGGAAGGAAAAAGAAAAGAGGGAGAAGGACAGAGCCCTGGGAAGCACCTACATTCAGGAGAAAGGTAGAAGAAGAGGAGGCTGCACGAACAGAAAACGGAACAGATGGTGGGGAGAAAGGGGAGAAAACATCCCAGACTTGAAGGGAGAGTTGCAAGGAAAGGGTTAGAACAGTGTCCCATGCCTCAGAGAGGTTTCTGAGGTAGGCCTGGAACATGTCTAGGATAGAGGGGAGCACTCGCAGGGGATGGGGGCCAGAGCAGGTTGTTAGGGAGTGGGTGGGAGGTAGGAACAGAGTGAAGTCCTCAGGCTGTGAGTTGGAAAGATGCCGCAGTTGCTGGGGGCAGAATGAATGGAGGGGACAGGCCTGAGCCAGGGAGACTTGGGGTACAGGTGCAGTCCTCCAGGTGGGGGTCAGTGACAGCCCCACGTAAGGCAGAGTCTTGGGGGTGTCAGGAAAAGAAGACTTGGCTGGACTATCACCCTCATTCCTGCTGGGTTAACTTGCTAGGGTTCTCGCCACAGAGTGTCACAAACCACATGTCTTATGACATCAGGAGGTGTTCTCTTGCAGATCTGGAGGCCAGAGTCTGAAATCAGGGTATCAGCAGAGTTGGTTCCTTCTGGAGGAAGGAACCTTCCTTTCTGTACCTTTCTCCTAGCTTCTGGTGGGTGCTGGTTGTCTTTGGTGTCCTTGGCTTGCAGGAACGTTGCTCTAGTCTCTGCCTGAGCCATCACGTGCTCAGTACTGCCATCACGTGGCATTCTCCTCTGTGTCTGTGCCCAAATTTCCCTCAACATATAATGACACCAGTCATTGTGTTTAGGGCCCACCCCTAATCCAGTTGAATATTGTCTTGACTTGAGGACATGTGCAAAGATCCTCTTTCCAAAAACAGTCCAGGTCACAAGTACCGGGGTTTCGGACTTCAACATTATCTTTGGTGGAGGATATAGTTCTCCCCATTACCTCATGCCGTCTGTCACCCCATTACTAGAGGCATTTCAGAAGCAACCCCTCACCCCGCCGAGTGGCCTTGGCACGCGGCTTCTGGTCTCTCAGAGCTTGCAGTCCAGGACCAAAACATGTGCCCGAAGCTTTGGGGAGCAGGGCTGGGCTCAGCAGGGCAGGGAACTGCCCGGGGGGCCACTCTTTGGAACACCGACCTCCAAGCAGGAGTAGGAGAAAAGAGGCTGACAGGGGAGGTGGGCTGCAGCTTCAGCCCCCAGCCCTTCCCTTCTTCCCTGGCATTTGGATAAACCCACAGAGGAGCCCGTGACATCTGGAGCCTGTGTAAACGGAGCATAGGGGAGCAGGGCTGGGCTCAGCAGGGCAGGGAACTGCCCGGGGGGCCACTCTTTGGAACACCGACCTCCAAGCAGGAGTAGGAGAAAAGAGGCTGACAGGGGAGGTGGGCTGCAGCTTCAGCCCCCAGCCCTTCCCTTCTTCCCTGGCATTTGGATAAACCCACAGAGGAGCCCGTGACATCTGGAGCCTGTGTAAACGGAGCATA
>NC_081564.1:17837609-17897805 GCF_022355385.1 Mustela nigripes
AATTAGCTCTAACAACCACATCTGCAGCCGCCACGTGGCAGTCTGTTTCCTGCCGAACCCTGGTTGGGTCTAGGGCGGGTGGGGGTTGGGGGGCAGAAGCTGGTCCCATACATGCCTGAAACCCCCACTGTCAGCTCCACTGTGTTTAGAAGCTTCTGCTAAAATGCATCTGGGCTCGGGACACAGAGGACGTGGGATTCTTGTCCTGGGTTGTGGAATCAGGGTATGAACGGACGTGGACTGAGAAGGGACGGATGTTGGAAGATGGAGGAAGAGAGACAGGTCAACTCCAGGGGATGTGTCTAAGAGGACACTGGGAGGAGGGGACAGCTGAGAGCCCCGTACCCATAGACTCACTGTCACCCCCTTCTCCATGTTTCTTCTGTCCCCCACACCGAGTTGGGAGGCCAGAGCCAGCAGGGGAATGGGGAGCAAGGAGATACCATGACCCAGACTATTTTATAAATTAACCCACTTCACTCAGTCTAATCTTGACCATGTCCTTGTGAGGGATGTTTGTACCATCCCCAATTCACAGATGAAGAAACTAAGACCCTTGCATTAAGGGGTATCTGAGCCAGGACCCAAACCAGGCGCTTCCACTCTTCCTCTGCCTCTTTGTCTCACCTCACACTTGACCAAGGAAGGGTGTCACGTGTGTGTGTGTGTACATGTGTGAGCATATATGTGTGGATAAGTGTATAAGGGCATATGCACGTGTGTGAGTGTCAGTGTGTGAGTGTGTGTCTGTGTGTGGGGTCAGCCTCTCTCCCTGACCCCAGGTCAGAGTGTAGGAACCAGGACCTCCTCTTCCTCTCCTGATCCAAGCAGAGGGTCACCATGGATGGGCGGCATCCCATTTTAAGCACCTACTGTATACAGGACCAGCACCTTGCCCTCACAGTCACACACCGACTCAATTCCACAGGCCATTTCTTGAGCATTTCTTGAGCCGGGCTCTGCCCCAGACACTGGGGACATGGGATGAGTGAGACACAGCATTGAGGGGCTCACTCTCCTGCATGGCCTGGCTGAACCTGGCAACAGACTATGGTGGGCGTATCCTGAGATTAAGGGGTTAAGTTTCCATGGGGCACCTGGGTGGCTCAGTGGGTTAGAGCCTCTGCCTTCAGCTCAGGTCATGATCCCAGGGTCCTGGGATCGAGCCCTGCGTCGGGCTCTCTGCTCAGTGGGGAGCCTGCTTCCTCCTCTCTCTCTCTGCCTGCCTCTCTGCTTGCTTGTGATCTCTGCCTATCAAATAAATAAATAAAACCTTAAAAAAAAAGGTGGGGGAGGGTTAAGTTTCTAGGAGGTGGCCTTTGGGAATTTGCTCCCTGCACAGGGACCATGTCTTTCTAGTTCCTGCTGAACCCCAGCTCCCAGCACGGTGGCAGGCACACCACAGTTGTCCCATACATGTTTGTTGAATGACTATTTTGTAATCAAAGTATAGTTGACACACAATATCATATTAGCTGCAGGTGCACACTATAATGATTCAGTGTTTATATACGTTAGGAAATGCTCACCATGGTAAGTGTAGTCACCATCTGTCACTGTACAAAGTTATTACAACTTTATCGACTATATTCCCTCCGCAGTACTCTTCATCTCCATAGCTTATTGGGCAGCTGAAGTTGGTACCTCTTAACCCCCATCACCTATTTTGCCCACCGCCCCCCTCCTCTCTGGTGACCCCCAGTGAGTGCTCTGTATTTATGAATCTGATTCTGATCTGGTTTGTTTGATGTGTTTTTGAGATTCCACATATGAGTGAAATCATACGGTAGTTGTCTTTGACTGATTTCACTTAGTGTTGTACCCTCTAGGTTCATCCATGTTGTCATGAATGGCAAGATGTCCTTCCTTTTTGAGGCTGAATAATATTCCAGTGATATAGACCAAATCTTCTTTATCCATTCATCTGTGGATGGACAGTTAGGTTGCTTCCATATCTTGGCCATTGCTAATAACGCTGCGATGAACATGGGAGTGTGTGTATCTTTCTGAGTTTGTGTTTTCATTTCCCTTGGATAAATACCCAGAAGGGGATTGGCTGGATAGTTCTGTTTTTCATTTGTTGAGAGCCTCCATACTGTTTTCCACAGTGGCCACACCAACATTCCCACCAACAGTACAGAACAGTACAGAAGAGTTCCCTTGGTTCCACATCATTATTTCTTGTCTTTTTCATACTAGCCATGCTCAATGATTATTGATGGAAAAATGGGAATGTTCTCGACATGCACAGCTTGGGGTAGAGATGGTCGGCCCAGCTCAGGACCCAGGGGCCCAGAGGGGAGGAAGCACTGAGATATTTGGAGGAACGGCTCTTTTGGGGAGGCTGGATCAGGAGGAAAACATGTCCCTGAATATCCCAGCCCCAGGACTTAGGTGCTTGCTGGTTGGGTCTGGGTAGATTCCTTAACGTCTCTGATCCTCAGTGCTCGTCACTCCAAAGTGAAGCCTTGAATGACTTGTGTTTGCAGAAATTTTTGTGTTGAGAAATCTCTGCAGAAATTTTTGTGTTGAGAAATCTTTTCTTTTTTTCTTATGGAAACTTTATTTATTTTAGAGATAAAGAGAGAGCAGGGGGTAGGGACAGGGAGAGAGAGAATCCCAAGTAGACTCCCTGATGAGAGCAGAGCCTAACAAGGGGCTTGCTATCCTGAGATCCTGACCTGAGCTGAAATCGAGACTCAGACACTTAACTGACCAAGCCCCCCAGGTGCCCCGAAACTTTTTTTTTTTAAGATTTTATTTTCTTTAAGTAGTCTCTACACACAACATGGGGCTCGAACTTACAAACCCAAGATCAAGAGTCCCAGGCTGTACCAACTGAGCCAGGCAGGGTCCCTGATGGAAACCTTTCAACACATGAAAAAGTGCAAAGAACAGAAATGAACTCCCATGAACCCGTCAGTTAATCTCAACACTTACCAATGTTTTGCTATTCTGGTTTTAAGATCCTTAAAATGCTGATTATATGATCATGTACATGAGTGAGGACAACAGGACTAGTTCTCACCCAGTGAGGATCCACCGGTATGAACAAATCCACTGGAGGGTGGTGGGACCAGACGTCACCGCCGCTACAAGGCACACCCCAATTTCAGAGATGGTCAAATGTAAAGAAATGTGTGTCCTGGAATTGAGGAAACGTAGCCCAAGAGGCCACGCTGCATTTTTAATTGGCAGACCTGTGGTTGGTACCATAAGGGGAGTCAGGATTTTCCACACTTGGTGCTTTGGAAGTTTTTCTGTGGGAGGGAAAGGCAGAGGGAGAGGTAGAGAGAGAATCTTTTCTTTTAGAGATTTATTTTTCCTTCTTAGCCTCTCCCCACAACCAAAACATAACCAGTGGGGAACCCCTTGTAGGATCATCAGGATCCAAGTGATCATGGGATATGGGAAGATGGCTGCTTTAGGTGCAGCGAGGGTAGGCTCTGGGAGGAGGACACCCATGGGCTAGAATCTAACGGGCGCTCACAGAACATTCCAGGCAGAGGGATGGGCCAGAGCTGACGCAGGATCTGAATGAACATCAGTGGGGTGTTGTCTGCACAGCGATGGGGATACAGGGAAAAGCAGGAAATGGGGCTAGGGTAGCAGGGAAAACACTCTGGAGGCTGAATGAGAGGCTCTGATGTCATCCTGAGAACCAGAGAAGTTCTCTGGTTAGAGCCCTGCTTGGAGGGTTCTAAGCAGAAGAATGGCATGGGTGGTGGTGGGAGGTAAGTCATGCCCCCCCACCCCGCCGAGATGTCCACATCCTAATCCCCCAAACCTGTGAATGTGTTAGCTTCCATGGCAAAGGGGACTTTGCACGTGGGATTAAGTTCAGTGCCTTGAGATGGGGAGATTATCCGGGACTATCTGGATGGGCCCAATGTCATCACAAGAGTCTTTAAAAGAGACCGTGGCAGAGAAAGACGTTACAACAGAAGCAGTGGTCGGAGGGCTTGGGGGCCATGAGCCAAGGAAAGCAGGTGGCTTCTAGAAGCTGGAAAAGGCACAGAGTAGATCGTCCTCTAGAGCTGCCAAGAAGAACGTGGCTCTGCACCTTGATTTTTGCCACATGAAACCAGCTTTGGACTTCTGACTTCCACCACAGTAAGACAACAAACGTCTATTGTTTCAAGTCACTAGATTTGGGGTCATTCATTAAAGTAGCAACAGGACTCTCATACAAGTGACACCCTCCCCTTTTCATTTATTTCCTTTTTTGAGAGAGAGAAAGAATGCATATGCATGTGGGAGGGAAAGGCAGAGGGAGAGGTAGAGAGAGAATCTTTTCTTTTTAGAGATTTATTTATTTTTATTTATGTATTTGACAGAGAGAGAGAGAGATCACAAGCAGGCAGAGAGAGAGGGAAGCAGGGTACCTGCCGAGCAGAGAGCCCGATGCAGAACTCGATCCCAGAACCTTGGGATCATGACCTGAGCCAAAGGTTCTAGGAGCCCAAGCAGCCCAGGTGGAGAGAGAACCTTAAGCAGACTCCTTGCCCAGTGTGGAGCTGACTTGGGGCTCAATCTCACAACCCTGAGATCATGACCTGAGCTGAAACCAAGAGACAGCTGTTCAACTGACTGAGATACCCAGGCACCCCTCAGATTTTCATTTTTAAAAGAGTCAGGGTTGGGGCACCTGGGTGGCTCAGTGGGTTAAAGCTTCTGTCTTCCACTCAGGTCATGATCCTGGGGTCCTTGGGATCGAGCCCTGCATCGGGCTCTCTGCTCTCGGGGAGCCTGCTTCCTCCTCTCTCTCCCTGCCTGCCTCTCTGCTTACTTGTGATCTCTGTCTGTCAAATAAATAAATAAAATCTTAAAAAAAAAAAAAAGAGTCAGGGTTTCCCCTTTCTAGAGATAGAGAGATGACGTGTCACCTGCCAAGGACAGAAAACCCTGAGCTGGGCTCTTGCCCTCTCCATCCCTCTCTCTGCCTCTGGGATCTCATCCAGTCTCATGCTTTAACCACCATGTGTGTGCCCAGTGCCCCTCACCCCCAAATGCCAGGACCGTGTGTCCAGCTTGTCTCTTGGCCTCTCCCATGAGTATTGCAAACTGTGACTTCAAATATTTTTAAAAATCGGGGTATAATTGAGGCACATGGGTGGCTCAGTCAGTTAAGCATCCGACTCTTGATTTGGGCTCAGGTCATGATCGCAGGATTGTGGGACTGAGTCCCAGATCGAGTTCTGGACTCAGCGAGGTGTCTGCTCCAGATTATCTCTTTCTCCCTCTCCCCAGCCCCTCTCCCTACTCATTCTCTCTCTCTAAAATAAATGAGCAAAATCTTTTTAAAAACTGAGATGTAATTGATATATCATAAAATTCACCCTTTAAAAGTCTTCACCAAGTTAGGCAAGCATCACCAATGTCTACTTCCAGAACATCATCACCACCCCCAAAAGAAACTCTGCACCCATCAGAACCCCCTCCCCATCCTGTCCTCCCCCCAGCCTAAGGGAACTGCTATATCCCCACCCAAACTAAGAAATTCATGGAGTGGATACTTTGAAGGACCCTCTAGCCCCCTAAGGGCTCTCTTTCCCTCGTATGGAGCCTGGGATCCCCGGTACCTCCAGGTAAGAGTGTGGTGTCCTCAGAAGGCACGGGGGGAAGATGCGGAGGGCCCACTGTGCCTGGTCCTGGGGGTTTGAGTGTGTGGATAGAGCACAGGCGGGCTCTTGCACTCCGGCTCTCGGACTCCAGGAGGCGACCACGGCAGGTCTGCCACTATGCCCACATTTCAGACTGGAAGACTGAGGCTTGTTTTTCAAGGACGGGCTCGCCACACTGCGCACCTGAGTGACTTGCCTAAGATTTCCGTGCGGCTTCTCAGAGGAGCCCAGACTCAAACCCAGGGGGTTCTGACCTCAAACCCCATTCTCTTCATCCCACATCCATTTGGGACCTCAGTGGGGGTCTGCCCCAGCTAGACTAGATTCTTGGAGGGAACTGGTCTGAAATGGCAGAATGCCAGGCGTCACTCTAGAGCTTCTGTTTCAGCAGGTCTGGGTGGGGGGGACCCAGAACCCAGAACCTGGCCTTTTTAGCTGAAACGTCGAGACTGAGTGCATCTGAGACCCACGGTCTACACAGCTGCTTGGAAGGCTGGGAGACACGGGATCTGAGAGTTTGAAAGCAAGAGCAATCAGGTCTCTGCCTCCCTGAAAGCGGCTGGTTCCTGCCTCCAGGTCCTCAGGAGCCCAGTCTGATGGGGACTCGGGCTTCTCTGCCTCTGCCCGCCTCCCTCCATGGGGGCTGCTGCCAGCATGAACGGCTCTGCTGGTAAAGTCTTTATCGGGAATGTCGCCTAATGCATTCATATCAAACAATAGCGCCTCATACATCATCCCTGCCAGAGGCCACCTCCACTAGGACAAGCACAGTCCATTACCCTGACGGGCGCAGGCCGTGCACAAAACAGATAACGGTCCCGGCTGTGTGGGCGGGGGATGAGAGGGGGGCAGGACATGGGGCGGGGTGTCGTCACCAGCCTGGCGAGCACCGAGGGGTCCCTGAGGAGCTGTCATCCCGGAGAAGTCGGAACACGGGGTGTCTGAGGTCCCAACCTTACATGGCAGCGGATAGAGGGCTGGTTGGGAACCCAGCTCTGCACCCTCAGGGAAATGAGAACTTCTCTGAGCCTCATTTTCCCCATCTGTAAAAGGGGCTTAAGAATAGAATTTGCACCAGGTGGAGCTGATGGGTGGGTTTAAAAGGAGGAGACTGGGAGAGTATTAGACACGATGCCTGGGTTGGGGAGGAGACAGATGGTAAATCGTTCCCTCTGCCTTTCACATTCTGAGGACAGTCCTTGGCAGTGCTCCCTATCTCCAAGCTTCCGGAGTCCTGGTGGGACAAGCCACTTGCTTTGCCTGCCAGGCCCCCAGACCCTGAGACAAGGGTAGGACTGCAAGTCTGTTCTGGAGGTGACGCTCACCCCGGGATTCCTTCCTGGGGAGGAGAGGTAGGAAAAGGTATGTGATGCCCGGGGTGGGGGGACTCTGGAACACAGCAGGGAATACCCACAATCCTCAAGGAGCCGGGGTATTTACAGGGATTTACAAATTGACCCACATCACCACTGGGGGGGACCCCGGAGAGAGCACGAACTCCCCAGCACTTCCATCCTGGCTTACAGGTGGCAAACCAGGCTTCCGAGAAAGCCTTTAGGCAGAGAAATGTAGGTGCTGCGAGCTAGAGGCCGGGCTGCTGGGCACCCTGTTTATAAGGGTGAGAGGATGCAGGTGGGACACTAGTAGGGGCTGAATTGTACCCCTGTCATTCATATGTTCAGGCCCGGACCCCCAAGACCTCAGTATGTGACTCTATCTGGAGATAGACGCTTTACATAGGTAGCTAAGCTAAAGTGAGGTCCTGTGGGTTGGACCTGCCCAGATCTCACTGGTGATTAGGACACAGACACGCAGTGGGGAATCCACGTGAAGACACAGAGAGGAGAAGAGAGCCATGTCTACACGCCAAGGGGAGAGGATCCAAAAAAACAGGATTAGCTGACTCTTGGGTCAGGAGCATCCCCCATCCAGGACTTTGAGAGAATAAATTTCCATTATGTAAGCCTCTCTGTGTGGGCTTCTTTTGTTAGGGCAGCTAAGCTACAGGTGTGGTAGAGTACTGCTGGCCATTCGCCCTCTTTTCTGGCCAAGAGTCACAGGGTCAAAGGATGGCCCTTCTTGCCTGCCCTTGATCCAGCCCCTCAGCTCTCTCCTGATTCCCCAAGCATCCTCTGTTCCTTTCCACCTCCAAATCCTTGCCTCTGCCGTCCCCCCACCCCAATGCTGATCCCCCAGCTCTTCACGGGGCTGGCTTCCCATCGTCTCGTCTCAGCCCCCTGGCCGGCTCCTTGCAGAGGCCCCTCCTGACCCCTTGATCACGCTCTTTCCCATCCCCCTGCTTTATTTTCTTCCCCGCACTGGCCCTTCTCTGTTAGTTTGTGTTCCTTTCTCTCCCTCCACGAAAGCAGGCAGGAGCCCGGTCTGTCTTGTTCTTGGTGCCCACAATGGTGCCACATTCATAGCGGAGCTCTGCCAATTTTTGGTGAGTCAACATGAGTCCTGGAGTGGAACCCAGCCCCTCCCCAGTTCAACCCCTGTGAAAGTTTTGTCTCCCCTGCCCATCACCCACCCCCACTTCCCACGTGGAAACCCCACCCACCGATGGGATGGTATTAGCAGGTGGCTTCTTTTGCGAGGTGTTTGGGTTCATGTGAGGTCATTAGGGTGGGACCCTGGTGATGGGATTAGTGCCCTTCCAGGAAGAGACATCAGAACTTGCCTTTTTTCTCTTTCTCTCTGCCATGTGAGGACACAGCGAGAAGGCAGCCATCTCTCACCGGAAGCATCTATGCCAGCTCCTCGTTCCTGGACTTGTAGTCCCCAGAACCATGAGAAAATGAATGTCTGTTGTCTCAGCCCCCCATTCTATGGCGTTGGGTCACAGCAGCCCCAGTGCCGGGAGACACAGGGTAAGCTGGCTCCTGAGAGCGCCTCGGGGCCGCTTGCCTTCCCTCCTTACCAGCAGCGCTGTATAGGCACACAGTAGGTGCTCAACACATTATTTACAAAAGGGAACATCCATGAGGGCATGTGTCTGTACTTGCCTGCGCCCCTGTAGGTTTTCCCTGTTTTTCGCCTGCTAAGTTTAATGCTATGAATATGATTTTCCCATCTCCACCTCTGCCAGAAAGGGGGCCTGAGGGGTGAGGAAGCAGATCCCCCCAGCTCAGGACCAAAAAATACAAAAGGCCATTAGATTCTATCAGAGGGGCTAGGGGAAGAAAAATAGGCTCGATTAGCCACTGAGGACCATGGGCGCTGATGCTTTTAAGAGGCGGGTGATATTGGTGCCCAGAGCTGGGCGGGGGTGGGGGGGGGGTCCGCACCTGCTCATTCTCACTGGGTCTGGAAGCCAGACTGGGCTGGTGGCTGGAGCAGGGACTCTGGAGCCCCATCTCCTGGATTCAAATCTCAGCCCTGCAATTTACCGGCTGTGTGTCTTTGGGCGGGTTTGTGAAACTCTCTGGTCCTCAGTCTACCTCGTCTGTGACATGGGGTAATGGCAACGATTCCGGGTAGTTGTTTCGAGGACCACATGTCCAAGGTCACGGTGTGAATTTTTGAATATACCCAGATTTGTTCCCCAGGTCTTCCCGTTGGCTGGCACTAGTCTTTTGGTCAGCATCCCATGTGACTCTCTACTCTGCGATGAAATACTTCGGCCCCACGTTTCAATATTATGACAGTGGTTTTGCTGCATATAAAACATTTGCATGGAACTCTATAAGTGCTATTATTATCATTAATCCCACTTGAAAGATGACAAACCTGCTGGCGGCTGGCAGGAGTGCCAGGGCAGGAGAAGGACCCGGTGGCTTCAGACACCCCAGCCCTTCCCAGGGGTTGCTGGCAGGCCCAAGGGGCAGAGGTTCCTGATATGCCCACTCTCCCCACACCACCACCCCACAGTGCTGAATGAATTAATACACAATCATAAACCAGAGTTTCATTAGCTGCCATACTGGGGCCGGGGCTGGGCCGGGTCTCCTCCCTCTGGGTCCAGAAGCAGAAGGTCCAACCAATGACCACTACCCATGCAGCCCCCTCAGCCCCAGTATAATCCAGGAGTGCCAACCAAGAGCAGACAGGAATGGAGGTTGTCTTTGGGATGGCATGGTGGCCCCGAGAGTAAAGAGTGGGCCTAGCTCTTAACAGCATGTGATGAAAGACCCCAGTAATTGTGTCTGACGGGAGACTCCTCCCCAGGGATGAACAGGAGGGGGACCCCGAAGCCCAGATGTGGCCCAGGGTCGGAGGCTGACAGGGATCGGGGAGCACTCCCTCAGAGCCCCTGAGCAGCAAGTCCTGTGGTTCTAGAAGATGGTGTCATACATCACACGACATGCCTTTCCATGGGACCAGCCTCGCTGACAGCAGCCATTTATCTGAATGTCATTGGCAGTAAACTGGTACAGGGGAGGGTGGTGAGTAAGGAGGGGTACAAGGGGAGAGCGAGGGGCTCCTTGGGAATTTCCTAGAGGCCCGTCCACAGCCCCAGCCTGGGGGAGGGGGCATTTATAAGGCGGACTGGGGGGCTGGGGGTGTGACTCTGTCTGCCCTACTGAACCCTATCTGGCCCCTTTCTCACTGGAGGTGAGGGTGGGGAAGGCTGGCAACCTTAGCATTTCCTTGGAAGCCAGACAGGATCTGGTGGCAGATCCAGTGGTGACTCACTCCAGCAAGGAGAGGGAGGTGACCGTCCTAAACCTTTGTGGTCATGGGCATGGAATTTGGAGCCATACTCCTGGTGTGTTCATTCATTTAAAGCCTATTTATTTATCGAGAGCAGGCTCCCCAAGGGCATAGTCCCTGCAGATGTCAGTCAGTCAGACAACACAAGGTAAAAATTTCAACACTGGCTATGTGACCTTGGGCAAATTACTTAACTTTTCTGTGCCTCAGTGTCCTCATCTCTAACAGGAGGGCAATAATCACAGTCACTTCAGAGGGTGAGATGATATAATCAAACTGCTTAGAACAGTGCCTGGGTCATGGGAAGTGCTCAGAAAGTCTTAGCTGGCATTACTACCATTATTAATACTACAAAGTAGACCAGGGACTCTAAGAGACAGTAACAGAACAATCCAGACTTTGTTCCAAGAGCCAGGGAAGACCTGAAGGTTGATAAAGGCTTGTGTGTGGGAGGATGTAGATCAGTCCAGGAAAGGGGGACAACATGAGCAAAGGCCTTAAGGTCTGAAGGGGGGCAGGACACACCAAGCAGCTGCAAGGAAGGCAGAGGTATGGGACTGTGGAGGGCGGTGGTGGAGCCTCAGTTTCCTGATCGTTGAAGCTCCTGAGCTGTCATGAGGGTGGAAAGAGATAGTGTTCAGAATTACCAGCACAGAGCCTGACTGCTGATTAGATTCCTGGTTGCAACCCCAGGGAGCCCGAATTCCAATTGCCACACCCCTCTACCCACGTTATAGCTAGAAGGAACATCTGAAGCCATTCATTTTACACAAGGACGCCAAGGACTTAGGAAACCCGTGCAGAGGGAGGCTGCTGGGGCTGCCTGTTCTGCGTGGGAGAGAGTGGGCAGCGGTGGAAATAGGAGTTTGGGGGGCCGAAGGCTGGGGTTAAATCCTGCCTCCAGTGCTTACCTGTTGTGATGGGTGTGACCTGGTGGCCTTCAGTTTCTTTATCTATCAAACGAGAATAATAACATCCCCCCAGAAGGCATTCATGGTTGTAAGAGGGGGTGAGCACTCGGGGTGCCCATGGGGGCCAGGCGATGTAAGGGAGACAATAGGGCTGGGTGGGAACTGGATTGGGGGGGCAGGCAAGGAGAAGCAAGCTCCACGTAAGCCCCCAGCAATCCTATGGGGAAGGGGGCTCAGCATTGCCTAGAGGTCTGACTTCTCAAAAGAACCCTAAATCCTGATTTTCTGTAGGATTTCCCTATTTGCAAGTGTCAGGAAAAAAATGAATTCAAGCTTTTTAAAAGCACAATGTAGGTTAGAGAAACACTGTTTGTGGCCTGACTTTGATGTGTGGACTGCCAGTTTGCAGCCTCTGGTGGAAAGTAAGGTACTTGGTAGGTCCTTCATAAATGTGGTCCCTTTCACCTGCAGTGGAGCTCTCTGCCCCCATTCTCCAACACCTGGCAATCTAGGATGCCCACTGCCTGCCTGCTGGGAGCCCAGATCTTCCGAGGCCAAGCAGGCACCCTGGACCCTAGACCCGGGGCCCTCGAGTTCGGGAAGGGACAGAGCCCCACCCAGATCTCAGCCTCTCCCCATCCTCACCCCGCTTCTGTCCTCATCCTGGGAGGTCCCACCTTGGCAGGAAGGTGCTGCCTGTCAGGGACCCAGGATCATGGACCTTGCAGGTGGCTGGTGTGGGAGACATGTGTCACAGGCCTGTCACCACCACGGCGGCTCCCTTCTCCTGTCTGAGGCATCAGGAAAGCCTGGGGACCAAGTGATGCAACTCCCCAGGGTCTGCACCTGCCTCGGGGAGTGGCGACTGTGGTTCAGATGCTGACAGAGGTGCTGATAAAATAGGCAGAAACAGTGAGATGAGGTCAGAGCTGTGTGGAGCCTTGGAGGTGACCCAATAGTGTTCAGTGGGAAAACTGAGGCCCAGAGAGATAGCCACACAGCAAGGTGGTAGGGACCATGTCCCCTGACTCATGATTAGATTCTCTTTCTTGACATCTTCCTGTTAGACCAAGACACAGAGGAGGGACGTTGGAGCCTGGGGCAGGAGCACACTCGCTGGCCTTCTGCCTCGCCTGGGTCATGGGAGGAGGCTGGGGCTGGGGGCTTCACACTCTATTCCCGTCCTGGTTTTGCCACTTACTGTGTGTCCTTGGGCAAGTCACATAGCCTCCCTGGGCCTCTGTTTCATCATCTGTGAAGTGGGAATAAACCCCTTGCCAAGGTCAAATGAGAACTTGCATTAAATCGATGTTTTATAATAGATGCTTAAAAGCCCTTTTAAAAAGTGATTATAGCTGGCCTCATTTCAAAAAGGCTTAGGAATTTGCCAGCATACACCACCATGCCCAAACAGGAAAGGCCTGGATGAGTGCACCAGGAGGGCGACGTGGTGGGCTAAGTTCTTGTATGATTGTGATCAGTAGCTCGAGTTTCCTGGCAGCCAAAGCAAAGAGGGAAATGTGACCAGGATATGATTCAATGTCCATAAGCTGAGACATTTCCCAGTCACTTAGGGGAAAGAAATTGACTTTTATGAGTAATGAGAAGTGAACCCTTTCTCATGTGATTCTTCAGTAAAGGGCCCTGTGGGAAGAAGTGTTCATTCTCTCCTTCCCACTCCCTCAGGCCCTTCTCTGGCCATTCCTTGGGGTCACCAAAGCCCCACCACCATAGCTGATAGCATAATGGTTAAGAGATCGGGTCCTGAAAACAAAGCCAGTCCCTACCACTGTGCAGCCTTGGGCTAGAGATCTCCCCTCTCTGAGCCTCAGTTTCCTGTTAAAAACACTACCTCACTAACTGGTCCTGAAGATAGAGGAGGGATCTCCTGCAAAGACCTTAGTGATGTCTGGCACACAGTAGGTGCTTGATAAGTGGTGGCTACTCTTACAGCCTGGGCTCAATAAATGATCCATGGTTGAAGATCCCAGGGCAGCAAAAGCATTTTATCTCCCAGGCTGCTCTTCAAATGCTTCTCGGCAGCAGGCTTTCTCCCCAAACCAAATTGAAACTGTGTGTGTGTTTTAATCAATGCCACGGTTTGTGGGAGCCAAAAAGCCCAGGTTAATGGAAGCCGGCTAAATCCCCCGTGAATTTCAAGCCCTCCTTGAAAGGCCTTTGCTTTTTCCTGCTCAGCCACTGGGAAGCCGCTGCCTCCACTCCGGGAGGAGAAATTGAATAATTGATGCAATTTGAATAACACTAGGATTTGTAATGATATTGAAATGTAAAGATAAAAAAGGGGCGTGAACGGGTGCTGATAGCGGAAGCGAGACGTTGTTAATAGGCACTTAGGGGCTCGTGTTGGGGAAGGCTCCGCTGGAGGCGGGCTCTGGAAAGGCATTTAAGAGAGGAGGCGCTGGGAGGGGGTGGCTGGGAAATCTCCACACGATGAGGGGGAGAAACCATATTCATAAATAAGATGCGGAAATTTCTCCCGACTCAGCAGCACTAACAGTTAGAGAGTGGATAATTATTTAAATGCCAAATCATTCCGTTCATTAGAATCCCAAATCATATCTGAAGAACCTGATTGCCCAGGGCAGGCCTGGGGCGGGGGAGGAGGGAGGTGGCTAGGAGCATCTCCCCAACTTGTGGTCCAGGCCAAGGGGAAGATGGGGCAGAAAGGAGGGCAGGAGAGCAGGGAGGGTGGGCACATAGGCTTTGGAAAGTCAGACAGGGTTCAAGTACAGAATCTGATAACTTCCTGGCTATGGGCCTTAGGGTGTTATCTTCCCTCTCCAAGACTCAGTGTGCCTAGCTGATAAATGGGGTTCATGTCAAGATGTACTTTGTGGGCAGTGAGCATTGGCTGCTGTGGAAGCCTTAAAGGCAAGACTGAGAATGGTTAGGGGAGGGAAATGCACCAGAGCTGGCTGGGGGTGATGGGAGAGAAGCCTCATATGAGCTCCCAAATCGGGCTCCTTCCTGCTCCCCCACCTCCCACACTTAGGCACAGACACAGAAGCTGACTTGAGGGACAGAGCCCCAGAGAAGGTAATGGACTTGACCAAGGTGACACAGCAAGTCAATTGCAGAGGCAGCACCCCAAGTATACACACATATCCTATAATTCCCATGGGTCCCCAGCTCCCGGCCTGAGCAGGCCACCTTGCAGGCTGCCGGGAGGTCTCCAGGGTGGGAGCCAGTTCGGCCCCTGGGATCGTTATCATGTACAACAGGCCAGAGTCACTAGGGCACGTCAGTAACAATTCAATTATGCCAAGACATTCTGGGCTGGCTGGCGCCCCCTCCCACTGCAGATGACCCTGCTGCCCCTCAGACACAAGCAGGTGGGACTCCTGGAGCAGGGAGGGCCACACAGAGCACTGGCCGGGCTCAGCGGGGACAGGAAACCCCGAATCGGGTATGCAACAGGGGCCTGTAAATTCCCAATCTGATCATGGGGCTGGCAATATGAAGACAAGCACATTCCCATCAGTGCGATAGTGTGTGTGCTAAGGACAGGCCCCATGCCAAGCATTTTGCATTCTGTAATTTCCCTAAGGACCCCGTGAGTGAAGACAATGGGGAAACTGAGGCCCAGCCACGTTGGGGGGTGCCTGGTTCATGCAGCTACGGTTTGAACCTGTCTGCCTGAAACTCCCACTTCTCCGAGTAACTCGGGGTCACACACCATGGCTGTGGGAAGCCCTTATGTGCCTGGTATCCAGGTGGCACCCCGCCCAGCCCCATTGAGAGCTGGCATTCAGACATAGACTGCTCGGATATCAATCTCTTGCAGCCTGGGAGCACCTGGGTGGCTCAGTTGGTTGAACGTCCCACTCTTGATTTCGGTTCAAGTCATGATCTCAGGGTCCTGGGATGGAGTCCACATTGGGCTCCACGCTCAGCGGGGAGCCCACTTTTCCCTCTCCCTCCATGCCTACCCCTGTTCATTCTCTCTCTCTCAAATAAATAAAATCATAAAATCTCCCCACACACTTGTATAAAGTCCCCCTGGTGCTCACATTCAGCTGAGGTTAGTGACCAGGCCTGCCAAGGTATCCCAAATCGTAACTGAAACATTTGCCCTATTAATATCTCAGTGACCTAGTCCTGGCCAGTGACTCCCATAGCTGAAGGCCAGTTCCTTCCCCCTTCCCAGGGGCTAGGTGGAGACAGGCACAGTCCCAGGATCTGGGCTGGAGCCTTCCTGTCTTGCTGTGTGGCTTTGATCAAGTCTCTTTTTCTCTCTGGGTCGCGTCTGTAAAAAATGGAGACATCTGTCCTTCCAGCCAGAGTGTTCCTGGGATCCACCTGGGGCCTGGCATACAGCAGGTGCTCAGGAAGCGTCTGACAGTATTCATGAGACCTGTGTTTTCCAAGGTGGGGTACTGGATCCACCCACCCCAGGTTCACATGGGGCTTTTGTTACAAACACAGACTCCTGGGCCCCACTCCAGGGTGCTGGGGCCCTGGAGTCTGCATTTGTGACAGGCGCCCCAGTGACTCCCCATCTGGCACTGCCCAGCACCTCTGATTCCTAGTGAGGGAGGAGGAGTCTAGGTTCTGGGTCAGGTTACCGAGCCTCAGTTTCCTTGTGCGTAAACCGGCTTCCTTAGATGGAAGTGGGAACAGAGACATCCGCCTCTTAGAGCCTGGCACATAATAGGTCTTCAGTAAATGGAATTCAGCCTCCTATCACCCATAACCCTTTGGTAGAGGACTGGGTGTCAGCCCCTAAGAGAGGGGGGAGGGGGTGTCCTGCCCCTCGGAACCTTGTCAGCAGGGCCTGTTCGAAATCGATCTTTCTCTCCCCACCACCACCCTGTTTTCGAACATGGTGTCAGCATCTCTTGGGGCAGGCGAAGAAAATGCCAGCATCAGCACACCACGCGCCCCAGCCAGACACCGCTGCTCTTTATTAATTAACTGCCAGATGTTAGTTTTGCATCTTTTATCAAAAGGAGTTTTATCACTGGGACCCTGTATGTCAGGCCATTAGGGAGATGCACAAAAACATCCCTTGGGGGGCCCTGCAGTTGGCAGGGCACCAGGTGTCCAGCTCCCTCCCCTCTGAGGCACACAGGCCCTGGCCAGGGCACCCCTCTGCCTCTCTGGTTATACCCACAGCTCTTCCAAGGGCATCTGCAAAGCGAATCCTCTGGTGAAGCACCAGATCGCTGGGACCACCTTGGTAAGTGAAACGAAGGCAGGCTCTGCTCTCTGAAGCTCACCATCAGTTGGAGATGCAGCCACAATCCAGTAAACCCAAATAAATAACATTAGGACAAATCGCAATCAGCGTCATGAAGGAAACTGACAAGGTTTCCAAAAAAGGCGAATTGCTGGCAGGGAACCTAATTCAGATGGAACAGTTTCCCCGGGGAGGTGACATTTCAGTGGCAGCGTGGAAAAGGAGCCGGGGGCAGAAGGTTCCAGGCAAAGGGCACAGCAAGAACAAAAGCCCTGGGGCAGGAACTGGCTTGGAATGTTTTGGGACCTGAATAAAGATGGGAGAAGCTGGAGCCTGGTGGAGAAGGTGTTCGCCAGGCTGCTGCAGTCTGGACCTGGGCTCCTCGTGGGGCACAGTGTGGATTTCTTTGTCTTGAGGGCACTGAGGAGCTGCAGCAGGATGTGATGATGGGATATTCCCATTAGAAAGAGCCCTCTCTTCTCCTGAGGGTGAGGAACGAATTGGAGAGGACACAGAAGACAGTGAAGCCCACAAGATGTCCATCTATGAGAGACGATAAGAGGGGAAGCATAGCAGAACAACGACAGCATTCAGCAGGCACTTCCAGGGGCCAGGCCGTGTTCACATTTAGGAAGCAGTTAGGAAACAGAAATGGGAAGTGAGGAAGAGAGAAAGATCTAGGGTGACCCCAAGTGCCTTGTTCCAGACACACCTGAAGCTTCCCATGCTCCCAGCGCCCTACAAGACTGGAATTACAATTGTCATAATTTAACAGTGGAAGAAATGGGGACCAGAGAAGTACAGCAGTGTGCTCAAGGTCACACAGCGAGGACCAGGTCAGCCTGCTGTCCAAGGTCTTGTCCCCAAACTGCCATCCAAGCTCAGGCAGACAGCAGTCCTCACCCTGCTGCTTCCTGGATGCAAGCGCCACTAGGCAGACCTGACCAGGCAGGGGGGGCAATGGGTCCCCAGGGCTATTCCTCCAGGTGTCCAGGGTACAGCAAATCTAGACCCTGGTCTGTCATCTTCCGACAAATAGACACAGCACCATTACCCCGGCTTATTTTCCGCCAGATCTGCACGCCATCTGATAAACAGGTGATTACTTCTCCTCCCAGTTCGGTTTCTGATTTGCATACAATAAATATCATTCCCAGGAAGTGTTTGTGTGTGTGTGTGTGTGTGTGTGCGCGCGCGCGCGCGCACGCATGTGTGTTGGGGGTTGGAAAGCAGGGCTCATGTCTTATTTATGAGAAATAAACAGGAGCTCAGGCTCGCATAATCAGCACATATTTAATCTGGCCCCTACTCACCCTTTTGACTCTAATCAGGCCGGGTGTGTGAGTTGCTATGGTGTGTGTGTGTATGTGTGTGTGTACGTACACAGGAACGCTCACAGGCTGCAGGGCATGCCCTTGCCAAGGTCCTCATTCCATCTTGATCGGAGCCGGCTGGTTGGCCTGTAGGCTGCCCCCAGCTCTACCAACCCATCCTATCTGTGTGCTTCTCAAGTAGTTTGGCCATCCAGGCTCAAGGCAAGGAGCTGCCCACCAACAGCTCTGCCGCAGAAGGAAAAACATTTTTTATATTGCTGAAACATGTTCAAAGCATCAAGAGTACCAGAATATAAATGGTGCCGCATTAGCCATGATCCCGTTTGCCATGACATCTAACATCACATGTTTTTCATCAAGATAGAAAAGTAAAACTGAAAAAAAAAAAAAAAAAAGAAGAAGAAGAAGAAAGAAAGCTGAGCATTGCATAGAGAGAATCAAGGTCACGTGCTCATGGAGGCCACAGCCAAGGCTTAAACTTGGAGCCTGACTCCAAAGACCAAGTTATACTCCCACGACTTTGCCTTCCAGATATGGCGGCTGAGAGATCTGCGTGGGGGTCGGGGGTGAGGTGGGGGGGTGTCCATGAATGTATCACCTGCTGTCATCTGACTCTTGGTAGAAAAAGTGAGACCAGAAAGGTAGAAGGATCTGCCTGTTGTCGTATGCAAACTGCGTATGTGTGTGCACGTGTGAACAACTTTTGTGTATGTTGACCAAGGCAGGGCACAGCAGGGACAGCTTATGTCTGCTCACTGGTGACATCCTAATGTGGGGTCCCTGAATGACTAGCAATGGGTCTGGGGTCTCAGTTCTGGCTGTTGAATGAGTCCCTTTGTTTTTCTCCAGGTTGCATATGCTGGGGCTGAGATGCCTAAAATGGTTCTTTCACTCCCAGGACTGCGACCACTGGAGCCAGCAGGGCACCTCCCCCCTCTCTCTGCAGCCTCTCCTCTCAGCTAGCTTGGGCTTCCTCACAGCATGATAGTCTCCAAGTGGTCTGGCTTCTTAGGTAGCTGACTAGCTCCAGGGTGAGCATTCTGAAATGTTGGCTTGTGTTTTTTATCTTAGTTTTAACAAATGCATTGTTTTTTTTTTTTTTTAAGATTTTATTTATTTATTTGACGGACAGAGATCAGAGATCACAAGTAGGCAGAGAGGCAGGCAGAGAGAGAGGAGGAAGCAGGCTCCCTGCCGAGCAGAGAGCCTGATGCGGGGCTGGATCCCAAGCCCCTGGGACCATGACCTGAGCCGAAGGCAGAGGCCTTAACCCACTGAGCCACCCAGGTGCCCCGAATGCATTGTTTTTACACACCTGTGATGGATATTGTTATACAAATTCCAACAATAGAAAAAAGTACAAAGATTCAAGAGGGGAATCACTCACAATTCCACTACCCAGAAATTAACATTTGGAACCTTAATCAAGGGATCTTTCTACTACAGAAAATAAGAAAATGGATGGATGGATGGATGGACAGATGGATGCATGAGGGATGGGTGGTGGATGAATGGATGGAAGGATAGATGGGTGAGTGATGGGTAGTGGATGAACAGATGCAGAAAACAAAAGATGTAAGAAAATAATTCTGACTGTTGAGGGTTCTAAGAGTTAGAGAGAGACAAGGTTCTGGATGCTGGAAAAGTGGTGTTAGAGAGACCTATCTGTCCAGACCCTCACTCCATCCACACAGCAGCCACAACTGAATCAATCTGACTGACTGTAAAGTCTGGTTACTGATGGGGTGATGGTATATTCTGGAAATGGATCACTTTGCTCCGGTGAATTATTAAAGAGGAGATGGTCAGGAATAGGGACCTACCTAGCCCCTCGCAGAGCTAGGACAGGCTAGTTAAGCCCTGCCTCCACACTAGTCACCTTCCTGAGTCTTCTGGAACTCAAACTGTCATCCTTCCCTTCTCTTCAGTGGCCCCCTCTGCCTACAAGTTAGAGTCTGAACTATTACTATTACTACCTCTGTTACTACGATTACTATCGCCATTGCTACTATTACTATCATTGTTATCACTACCATTGCCACTATTGCTACATCTGTTGCTATTAGTACTACCACCATTACTGCTATTACTACTACCATTGCTACGATTACTGCCACCATTGCTACCACTATTACTGCTATTACTGGTACCATTACTACTGTTACTGGCAGTATTACTACCACTACTATTGCTATTACCACCATTACTAATGCTACTACTGCTGTCACTACTACCACCAGCAATACTATTTCTATTGCTATTACCACAACCACTGTTTTCTACCATTACTACCACCACTATTACTACTTTTCCTTCCATTATTGCTGCTGTTACTGTTACTTTTGCCACTATTACTTCCAAGATTCCTGCTATTACCACTGTTACTATTACCAGTGCCATCACTATCACTACCACTTCCCATTCTTCCTTTTTCTCCTTCTGCAGGGTTTTTATTATTATTTTAAAATTCTTACTATAAAGCTAACACAGATTCATTATAGAAAAATGAAGATATCTGAGACAGTTTCAAAGAGAAATTAAAACTCAGCCCTAAATACCTCCATCAGAAGTGTCATCGCCTATCAGGTCCCCCATTCCTCAGCAGAATCTGCAGGGCCCTCCGTGGCTGGGCACTGGTCTCCTTACCATTCCATCTCCTCTCTGTGCATGTGTGCTCCAGTCAGATTAAAATGCTAATGTCCCCAGACCCACCTGCCCTCCCTCCTCTTGCCTCTGAGCCTTTGCGTGTGTTGTTCCTTCTGCTCAACAAGGCCTTCCTTCTATACTCCATCTGGTTCATCCCTATGCTCTCTGGGCTGTGTCACCCTGTCCCTGTGGTGAGTTCTTGTTTGCCTGTCAGGCTTCAACATGCAGAAAGCAGGAACCATGCTGAGCCATCTCTAGGTGCCCGGCAGATTGGTCCCACAGCAGAAGCCTCCATGTGTGTTTGGTGAGTAAATGAGGGCAGGGTTTTCTAGAAACTGTGGCATTCTAGCCATGCTCTCACGGTAGTTTTGGGGAAGAAAGCAGTGAGGGATATAGGGCTGGACAGTGTTCTCTGCACAAACGATGCATTTTCTGCATTGACTTCTGACCTGAGCCGGCACCGGGGTCCAGGAGCCCCACACCTCCAGATGCCCCAGCCCCTGGGGGGCACATTTGAGAAGCCAGTCCTCACCGCTAAACAGACAAGCTCAGATGTGACGAACAAGGTGCCTCTGCATGCTATTGATTTTGCATAACTGGCGGCCAACAGACAAGGTGAACAGTTCACTTTTATGAATCCTTGTTAACAGTGTGTCAAAAGATATTTCACTTTAAGTGCTCCCTTTTCGCTGAAAAAGAAAAATAACAAAATGTAAATTATCTCATCAAGAGACACATTGAGAGCTCTAAGCTGGGCCTCCGGAGGAGACAGAGCAGGGACTGGCTGCAACATGAGGCAGGGAGCTCCACCCCGCCAAGGGGTTCCCCCAGGTAGAAGTTGGTGGAGACGTGGAGTGTGGCCATGTAGCAGAGGGCCGTGTGGTGGGCGGTTACAGCCTAGAACAGGCTCTGTGCATGAAAACAGGCGAAGAGAAAATACAGAAACATTCATGGTGATCTTAAGTAAATAAACAAACAAACAAAAAAAAACAAAAACAAAGCATAAAACTGGAAACAGCCTAAGTGTCCATCAACAGGGGACTGGTTAAATGTAAGTCATAATGCTACCATTTAAGGGGAGTGCTACGCAGCTAGGAAAAAGAATGCGTGCTTTCCGTGCAGACCAGTAGAGATGGAAGTATATGAGCTATTATTGAGCAAGAAATGCAAACTATAGGACAGTTTCTAGTGTGCTACCATTTACATAAAAGGAAGCATACACAGGCTTGGTGTGCATGAAAAATAGATGAAAAGAGCAAACATCTATTCTCAGTGATTCTCTTTAGAAAGTGAGACCGAAGAATGGGGGATGGAGACAACTCTGGGGCTTCATCCCATACATTTATGTGCTGGTTTAATTTACTCTGTGCTGGGAGCAGTATGATTCTCAAAATTTTAAAAGTTTAGGGGCACCTGGGTGGCTCAGTCATTAAGCGTCTGCCTTTGGCTCAGGTCATGATCCTAGGGTCCTGGGTTTGAGCCCTGCATCGGGTTCCCTGCTTCTCCTTCTCTCATTCCCTCTGCTTGTGTTCCCTCTGTGCTTCTCTCTGTCAAATAAATAAAATCTTTAAAAAAATTTTTTTAAATTTAAAATCCTTTAAAATACTCAATGTAAGGGGGTAGTTTTAAATCTTTCCTTTACATTTTTCCCTATGGCTTGAGTTGGGCTTGTTTTTTTTTCCCCCCACACAAACAACCATCATATATATGTATATATATATACATATATATATATGTATATATATATACATCATATATATATGTATATATGTGTATATATATGTATATATATGTATATATGTATATATATATACATCATATATATATATTATATGTATAAACTATTATGTACCATAATATATTTATATTTATATTAAAATGTAAGGTTTTTTAAAAAGATTTTATTTATTTATCTGACCGAAAGAGAGAGACACAAGTAGGCAGAGAGGCAGGCAGAGAGAGAGTGGGGGGAAGCAGGCACCCCACTGAGCAGGGAGCCCGATGTGGGGCTCGATCTCAGGACCCTGGGATCATGACCTTAGCCGAAGGCAGAGGCTCAACCCACTGAGCCACCCAGGTGTCCCCTACAATGTAAGTTTTTGAATGAAGAACCTGTTGGCTTTGACATCAGGCAGACTTGGCTCTGTTCTCAATCTTCCCTTCATCAGCTGAGTGATATTGGGCAAGTCACTTAGCCTCTCTGAGTGTCAACTTCTTGGGGCAATATCAGGTATTAATAGTACCTACAGAGCAAGTATGCGATGACTGGTAACTTTATCACGATATTGTTATTATCCTAGAGAGAGCAATGGCAAACCCTCGCGTGTCGTCCCAGTTGGAGAATTAATGCCCATCCTCATTACAGACCCTGTGAGGCTATTTGAAATGTTATAGGCCAGTGGTCCTTCATCAAGCTTTAGGTATATAATTCATCGACCAAAAAAAAAGTCTTTTTTTTTTTTTTTGAAGATTTTATTTATTTATTTGAGACAGAGAGAGCGCACAACCACGGGGAGCAGCTGGCAGAGGGAGAAGCACACTCCTGGTTGAGTAGGGAGCTTGATGCAGAACTCGATCCCAGGACCCTGGGATCATGAGCTGAGCTGAAGGCAGCTGTTTAACCCATGGAGCCACCTAGGCGTCCCACTGACAAAATCTTAAGTGGAAGCCCTGTATGTATAAAACAGGAACTAAAACATTTTAGTAGCAAAGTGTGACATTTATACCCAGTGGATGTTTATAGCATCCTGTCTTCTTCCTTTGGTGGCAACACGCCAATTTTCCTTTGAGGGGATTATTTTGTCCCCCACTCTCAGCCCCCTCCACACCAAAGGGCCAATGGCCAAGGTATCTCCCTGCCACAGGGACTAGACTGTGAGCAGTGTGGGCTGCTCAGTCTTGTGACTTCCACGCAGACTGGAGAGGGAGAGTAGGTCCTTTTTCTTCTGGTTTTGAGCCCAAGGTTGGGGATGAGGCAAGGCCAGAAGCACCAGAGCTCACTGTCAGAGTCTAAGAATGAAGCCAATTCTGCAAAAGGCTAAGAGGGCAAAAACTTGTGCCTTCGGAACATCACAAGAGCCCCTGAATCACACTGTGCCTGAAGCCAGCCCCACCTCTGGAGGTTTTTGTTGCTGGAACAGTTATGGTCCAGCTAGTTGGATTTTCTGTCACAACCCAAAGTGGGCTAAATTATATATTTATTTATAAAGCCAGTTAGGAAGAACAATGAAGCTGCTTTGACAGACATAAACCTTTGAAATCGGGAGCTAGGGATGACAGCCACTGTCTTGTCTCAACCCCACATCTGATTTATTGCTGCATCTGGTTTGAGTTGCCCAGTATCAAGAAAATCCTGATTCACAGGTAAATATGGCTGGAGTTCCGTGTAAGACTTAGGTGCCCAGACTCTGGAGCAAGACACTCTGGGTTCAGATCCCGGCCCCGATAACCTTGTGGCTGTGGGATCTTGGGCAAGTTACTTAAGCTCTCTGAGTCTCAGTTTCCTACCTAGCACCTACCTCCCTGGAGGCTGGGAGCAGTAGGTGAGTCAATACACGTGAGAAGATTTAAGTAGTGCCTGGCACTTGGCTCGGGGGAGCTCCTGTTACAATCCTACCACCTTATAGGAGCCCGCATGCTACGTTGGGCTGACAGCTTCGGCGGAATGAAACTTCGCGGGCTATGTCAGTTTCATTGATAGGCATCCTGATGCGGTAGGGCAAGCTTCTCCAAAACTTATTGGCAATGGCTTATCTCTAATTTAGGATTTTGACCTTGGAGTCCTGCTACAGGAGTGAGGTAATCCCTAGAGAAGTTTCAGGGAAGTGAGTTGGAGCTCAACATATGCAATACATTTCAGGGCTGGAGTTGTTCAGAGGCGGACCAGGCTGCCTCCTAGGCAATGAGTTTCTTGTGTCAGGAAAAGTTTGCAGCGAGCTGGACTCCCATGCAGTGAGCATCCCAAGAGCGATGCCAGTGCCAGACGGAGTTTGGGTTTCATTCACTCACTAATATTTCATTCATCTCATATTTACCACAACCCCGGCACTAGGATGAACGTCCCCACTAACTCTCAGATTGGCTCTTTTCGTCGATGATTTGTTGCTAAAGGTAGAAGGGGACTCCCTGGGCCAGGCTTCTGGGGGCTGTTTTCATTTTTTTTGAAAGACCAAGGGTCAACGCTAATGCCAAGGAATGCGTCCCTGAGGGCGGACTCCGGTGCTTTGGCCGCTCACATGGATGTAGAGATGGGAGGTGGCGTTCACTTGGCCTCGCATCTTACCTGGCCCAGTGGGCGGAGTAAGGGGGAGGGACACGCCCCACAGCACTCAGGTGAGGTTTCAGATCATCATGGCATTAATACACGTGTTTTTTTTTTTTTCAAAAATTTTATTTATTTATTTGACAGACAGAGATCACAAGTAGGCAGAGAGGCAGGCAGAGAGAGAGAGAGGGAAGCAGGCTTCCTGCGGAGCAGGGAGCCCGATGCGGGGCTCGATCCCAGGACCCTGAGATCATGACCCAAGCCGAAGGCAGCAGCCCAAACCACTGAGCCACCCAGGCGCCCCTTAACACACGTGTTAACCATTTCATCTCAGCTGCGTGGGCAGTTGTGGGGTTCCCCAGATGGGCAGTTTGGCCTCGGACGGTCCTCCCCTTCATCCCCATTTCCAGCCACCAGAAGTCCTTGACCCCATCCAGTGCTGGGGGAGCAAACAGCCTGCATGGAGAGCGGGACAGTGGTGGGAACAGCAGATCAATCAAACTGTCTTCCCTGGAGAGCCCAGGTATTGTGTATCAGGCAACAGATGGGGCAGGGGCTCTGAGAGGTGGGAAAGGGGATGGAGAGAAGGCTAGGGAGGGCAGCCCAGAAGGCCCTGGAGAGTCCTGGCTCCCTAGCATGGAAGTGCCCACCGTGAATACAGTTGGCTGAGGCCTCACGGCACCTCCGTGAGCTGACACTCTTACTTTCCCATTTTCAGAGGCTGAAAAGGAAAAGGTCGTGTCCGGGGAGCAGGCCTGCCTGGTTTCAGAGCTCCTGCCCTATGCACTCTGCTACCCCCCTTCCACTGCACCCTTAATCCTCACAAACCTCCATGAGCCTTATGTCCATTTCGCAGATGCAGAAACAGAGACCCAGAGAGTCAAAGTCATTTGCCCCAAAGTCTCCAGTGAGCAGAACCAGCCCTCCTCAGGCCCAGTTCCATCGGACCTCCAATCGTGGGGTCCCCTTTCCTTGTTGTCTTCATGAGCAAGACTTAGAGGAGATGGAGTGGGGTGCACAGGCCCACTTCTGGTTCAGGGGTGTCTGATGTGTCTGGTGGGGCAGGGCACCAGGACAGTGGTGAAAAACCACTGGGCCTCTTCTTCCTCTGCAGCCCAAAGACTATCTCACCCCCGATGGAGGCTGCTGGTAGAGCTAATAAATCTTTAGGTTTCTCCCTCTAAATGTAAATGGCAGGTGAGTGGGATGTTATGAGTTTTGGAAAAAGAAAAAGCAACAGAAAAGTAATTTGCATTAGATATGTGTGCAGCTCTTGACACAATCTCAGGAGACAAGGATTCCCCAGCTCTAGGTTAAAATCAGGGCCCCCACCTTGGAGGGTGGTGAGGGAGCATTCTGCACAGGATCGATTGGACCCTCATTTCCCACCACTTGGAAAGTCCCCTCTCCCCTTTCCTCTGTCCCTCTCCTCCCCTCCCCAGCTCCCTGCTTTTCTCTCTCCCCAGCCCCCAAGAACCCCACTGGTGTGCTGCACTGAAAGGCAATTTATAAAGCAGATGTTTATTGCAAGGTTTCACGCGAGCTTGGTGCCTCGCCAAACGTTATAGTAATTGGAGGCTGCATTTAATTACTGATCAATGTAAAGCTGGGAAGAGACAGGCCTGGAAACTGCCTTTGGTCTAGACTCTCCTCTCTGCTTCGGAAAAGGCAGGAGCTCCTAGTCCTCTGAGGCTCGCTGCACTCCCCCACCCCTACCCTGGAAGGAGGATATGGATTGCAAGTAGCTACTGCAGAGAGCCTACCAATTCTGCTATAGCTCTTGTCTCACCATCCCATTATCTGTGGATCCCTCATCTGTGCCATGCACTGTGCTGGGCACTGGGGGTCACAGGGATTGTGAATTTCTCTCAGTGCCTGGGGTAAGAGCTTTGCATGCACTATCATTCAATCCAGCACAAGGCAGGAGTGGGAGCCAGGCTCCAAGTTAGCCCCAAGGATCCCTGCATCCTGGTAAGCCCCTGTTGGGCTCAGCCATTAAAGACATTACAACCTCTGCTCTGATCTCATAGTGCACTTGCTCTGGGGGAAGCCAGTTGCTGTATCATGAGGACACTGGGCCGCCCCACAGGGGATCACATGGGGAACTGAGGAGCCACCTTGGGAGTGGATCTGCCAGTCAAATCGAAGCTTTGAATGAGACTACCACCTTGGCCGACATCATGGCTGCAACTTCTTGAAAGATCCTGAGCCAGAACCACCGTAAGCCTCTTCCAGGTTCCTGACCCATGGAAACTATGAAATTCTCAATGGTTATTGTGCTAAGTCACTAAGTTTTGGAGTAATAGATGACTAATACAAGAGCCATGGGAAAGAAAGAAATATACAGAAGACTAATAAATAGGAAACATGAACAAATGTGGCAAGAAAGAGGTCTGCCATGAAGCACATAATTATATAATCATTATATAAAGATATGGATTTTTGACATACTGATATATATTTTATATGTGATATTATAATGTAATCACAATAAATGTGAATGAGTTAAATTCACCAATTAAAAGAAAAATCTTATTTTATTCTTTCTTCAAAATAATCCTATGAAGTTGGCACTGTTATACCCACTTACAGATAAAGGAGCTGAGGCTCAGAGTAGGGAAGAAACTTGCCCAAGATCTCCAGGCCTGAGTGTGATAGGATGGGATCGAAACTGGATTCTTTTGACTGCAAAGCCCCAAGCTGTATTGTCTTGTTTTGCATTGTTAGCTCTTGCATTGTTAGCATCTTTGGATAGAAGAGGACACTGAGACTCAGAAAGGGTGAGTGACTTGCCCAGCGTTACCCAGCAAGTTTTTTAAAAAAAAAAAGCCAGAAGCAGGCATCTGAATCATTGTCTGGTGTCTGTTCCCATGACTTTTGGAGCTCTGTCTTGAAGGCCCAACAATCACAGGGGTTTTATGTCTAAATACCTGCTTAAGACAGCTAGAGATGCTTGACTATGGCCACAGAGACCCTCTGGGGTCAGGTGGATGAGCCTTCTCAGTGAGGAGAACTCTACCACAGAGCAACGTGCTGGGGCACAGGGTGGGGTAGCTCGATACATCGAGCTGAACTCTGGTAATTACATCAGGGCCGGCAGCGTAATTTGTATCTGGGTGATGAATGTCTGTGTTTTCGGGCCTGATTGCCCTATTTACATTTGGAATTTGCTGATCTATTATTAATGTCTCCTGGAGGCTAGGGTGATGGGTGTGAGCAGCTGGGGAGTTCCCTCCCGCTCCAATCCAGGGAGCACTAGCTCTTAGGCTCTCCCATTGTGTGACCCCAGCTTTCATGGGGCTATTGGCCGAGGGGCTGACCTGGGCTGAAGTTACCCAACCTCTTAGAGACCCATGTACACACGCTCTGATGTACACACGTGCAGGCGCATGTGTGCCCACATGCACACACACGTATATATGTCTACATTGTTATATACCCACACGTACTTCCACATGAACATGCACTTGAAATGCAAATACATTTGAATACATTTGTGTGTGCATGCATGTATGCGTGCACGTGTGTATGTGTATGTGTATAGCAGATAGACTACAATGGACTGACTGTGTCTCCCTCCCCCCACTCTCTATGTTGAAGCTCTAACCCCACATTTGATGGTATTTGGAGATGGTATAAGGGCTAAATGTGGTCATGATGGTCTGGCCATCATGAAAGGACTGCGCTCTTCTTAGAAGAGTCACCAGAGACAGAGTTCTGTCTCTTTCCATGCGCGCAAACCATGAGAAGACCAGGTAAGTCCACAGCAGGAAAGCAGTGGTCGGCAAGCCAGGAAGAGAGATCTCATCAGAAACTGAATCAACTAGCAACTTGATCTTGAGCTTCCTGGGCTCTAAACCATGAGAGCCCAGTCTATGGGCTTAAACCATGTTTAAGCCACCCAGTCTGTGGTATTTGATTGTTGTAGCCGGAGCTAAGACACACCCGCACACCATCCCATGTGCTGTCATGCTGGGAACAAGCACAGCCTGACAGTGGTATGGTTGGAACTGTGAACCATGGACCTGAATGGCCTGGGTTTGAATCCCACTTCTGCCACTTACCAGCTGTTTGACCTTGAACAAGTATCTTCACCTCTCTGTGCTTCTGTTTCCCCATATGTAAAAGGGGACCGATAAGATTCCCATCTCCCAGGGTTGTCTTAAGGATTAAATACATTACTAGAACTCACCTGCCTGGTGTGCCATGCACACTGGATACATGTTTGCTATGCCATTTATTATTGTTGTTGTTTATGTGCCTGTCACATAAGAGGCTGAGTCATTTGGTTGGAAGATGATTAAACACTCCCTTCTATACCCATACTACTCGGAACACACATGCACAAAGGGAACTTTCCGGGGCTCTTTGGTTTCTTCCTGACGCCCTTCCCGATGGTTCACTCCTCCATGTCTGCCTCAAAGCTGCAGGCAGGATAGGATTGGGGAAAGAACATTGGGTGTGGCTTCTCAGACCAGGCATCAGACCCTGGTTTTGCAACTCTTGCTGGCAGCATGACCTTGGCCCAGAAATTCTAATCTCAGTTTCGTGATCTATCCAGTGGTGGTAATGATAGAAATGAGCTCGTGGAGACAGCGCCGCAGATGGCCGGCTAACGGGTGGAGTTACAGGCAGTGTAGAAAGGAGCACGCTGTTTTCTCTGCCCAGGCTTGGGCCCTGCTGAGGGAGCAACTGCATTGGCATGCAAATCAGTATGCAAATTAAACTCATTCCCTAAGACGGTGGGAAGCCAGGCGCGCCCCAAGCTGAAAGGCTCCATTTCCAACCAGCTTTTTGTGGAATGGCACTGGGTCGGAGTGAAAGAGCACTGGACAGGGAGTCAGGACCAGTGCTTGGGGAATGACAGGTGCAGGCACGACATGTGTGCACAGGTGGTGTGCTCTCCTCCTTATAGTGACACCCCCATGAAAACAAGTACAGACATGAGAAAGCATGCCTGGGCAAGAACGTGCAAAGACTCAAGGAACTGGATGCCGGTAGTGCTGTGTGGCCTTCCACGAGTCTCTGTTCTTCCCTCGGCCTCTGGATTCCTCCTTTTTCCATGCCTTCAGTTTTACCTGGCCCTTATCTGGTGGTGGTGAGGACTGAATGAGACAAATAGAGGGGCAGCTATGACCACAGTGCCTGGTATACAGTAAACACTTAATATATGATGACTGTGTTACGAGCATCCTCATCTGGGAAGTGTGAGGGAAGTGTGAGGAAGTCTGAGCTCCCGGTCAGCTCTAAGGTCCTGTGGTTCTGGACGTTGCATGCAGACCCCACTCAGTGCCTGTCCCCCATCTCGGCTGGGGGCCTTGTGTAGGTCCAGAAACTGGCCCCCCACAAAGGTCATTCTGCCATTCCTCGATTACGCTGGAACGTCTAGCCCATGACACCTATGAGTATCATGCTGGCAGGCCCTGTGACAAATAAGGAAACTGAGGGAGGGGTGGGAGTCACCAAGGCCAGCTCAGAGTTAGAGGTGGGACTAACACAGGAACCAGGCTCCTGGTTGCTCAGGACTGGGCTCATGCAGCCAACAATTTCTGTAGCCTTTTCTGCTCAGAGCAGGAGCAGGGCCTTGTGGCCAAACCTGGGTGTCCTCCTTACTTTAAGGTGTGGCTCATTCCGGAGTCACCAGGCCCCAAGCAGTGGCTTCAAAAGACAAATAAGTCCAAAAAAATCGGATGTGAAAACCCCGAGAAACAATAACCACTAGGCTATATTTAGTGTTTATTACACACAGAACATTTGCAGCTGTTTGACCTTGTCTGGGAGGTGGAAAGAGAAGCATGCCAGCTTAAGGTCATATGGCTCAAAAGTATAAGACTTAGACTTGAACCAGGGTCTTTCAGACTCTGGAGGCCCTGCCTCCAGCACCTCCCCAAAGAAGCAAAGCAGTGGAAAACAGGTTTGCAAATTGCAACAGGCCAGAGGCCTCGATGGCTCCTGTGGGAGAGGCTGTGAGGCCCAGCAATTAGGGCAACAAGAATGTCCCACCACACCCTCCAGAAAGTCTCCCTTCCCCCACCACGGTTTCTCTGCCATCCCAGGGAAGGTCAGCAGCGAGCACATTAAGTAAGGACATAAATTTGTCATGAAGGCCTGGAAATGAACGAGGTTATCATTTATGGATGGAATAATTAAGCCACTGTGCTCAGTGGTTCCCTAAGGCCTGTGCCCAGGGACCAGTTTGGGGACATCGCTGTCACCATCTCCACCCCTCAGCCTCTCAATCCAGACCCTGGGACATACGGTCTCCACTGGCAGCTGGGGCTGCTGCCCACAACTATGTCACAGGGAGAGCCCTGTGGCTAATCCCAGGGAGACTTTTCCTGCAAGTATGTCTTTAGGGAACCCCACCCCCTTAGGTGAAGATGGTGGTCCTGGCTTCTTGGGATGTGAGGCTTCCTGCGTGGTAGGGAGTGTAAGAAATTTAGGCGGACTTGTATTCGAATGCCGACTCTCTCACTCCAGCTCACGGCGTTGGGGCTAGTCACTCTGCCTGAGCCTTTGGTTTTTTCTTCTAAAAAATGGGCAGAATAAGGGTGCCTGCCTGGCTCAGTCAGTAAAGCATATGAGTTTTGATCTCGAGGTTTCACATTGGGTGTAGAGATCACTTAAAAATAAAAAATCGTGGGATGCCTGGGTAGCTCAGTCAGTTAAGCGTCTGCCTTTGGCTCAGGTCCTGATTCCAGCGTCCTGGGATGGAGCCCCGGGTCAGCCCTCTTGCTCAGCAGGGAGCCTACTTCTCCATCTGCCTGCTGCTCCCCTGCTTATTCTCTCTCCCTCTCCCTGACAAATAAATAAATAAAATCTTTTTTAAAAATAAAAAATCTCTCAACAATGGACAAAGTCATTATTTTATGGGTTATGTGGAGAATCAAGTAAGAGTTATAAAGCACCAAAGGAGGGTCTGGCACATGCCAAGTATACCACAAATCCAGCATTTTATTCCTTTCTCCCAACAGAACAGGCAGGCTGGCAGACAGGAATTGGGAAGCTCAGAGATGCAAAGAGACTTGACCAAGAATGCATAGCAGGTGAGCAAAAAGTGTGTGCTTACTGTCTTCACCTGGAGTTCCTGTCACCTGTCACGTGTGGGAGAGCTTAGCCCATTCCTCAACAAACTTTGAGCCCCCTGACCCCTCCCTGTCCCCAGCTACCCCAAGTCAGGGGAAAAAAGAGATGTTTGTAAAGGCGACCGCAAACACTAACATTTATAGAGTTCTTGCAGTGACCCTGCATTGTCCTAGGGGCTCTGAAATGAGGACCTCACTTCATTCTCCAAACAACCCCTGGAAGCAGGAACCATTGTTCTCCCATTTTAGAGGTGAGGAAATGGAGGCTCACGCTCAGACCCCTGATTTGAGTCACTCAACCAAGAAGTGGAATCTGTGTGTTGTTTCCTGGGTCCCAGTAATGCCAGCCTTGGGAGTGGGGGCAGTCTATTTGGAGTCTGAAAGAGATGGCACATGACTTGACCAGCACGTCCCAGAATTCCAGCTTTGATATTCTATGTCCTTGAATGGGTTCGAGCCTTCATGTTACAGATGGGAAGACTGAGGCCCAACCACCAGAGGCAGAACCTTGGGGCTTGCCTACCAGTTCTCCTGGGCCTGTCCCATCAGTCGAGGTCACCAAGCCTGGCGCCACTAGAGAGGTCTCTGGCACCTGCCTTGGGGAGGAGTCTGGACTGTCCTCCCCTCCCTACCCCACCCACCCTCCGTCACCATGGCAACCATGCAGGTGAGCCTCATCACCGCTAATCCTCTAATTACCAGCCACCTCTTCAATCGGCTGTAATTACTTTGGGGACACAGTTAACCTCTCATTAGGAACGCACGGCCGCTTTCTCCAAAAGCGCAGCGGTGACATGCCTAGTAATTTACCGCCCCGGCTCACGGGGCCGCTTTGTGTTTAACTCGGGCGCCATCGCATCCCTGTCATTACTCCAGCCTGGTTGTCATGACGATTAATCATTCAATCCCTCATCAGCAACTTTTGCCAAATGTCACCCCGCTCTTGATCAAAATCCATCCTGCAGCCCAACACTGGGGGACTAATGACTTGGAAATAGGCTTCTCCATTCCTGAGAGCTTTTCCTCAAGACTCCTTCTCGGCTCCCTCCAGAAAGGAAGAGGAGGGTCTGAGCTCAGCATGGTGATGGTGGTGGCAGCGGAGGCTGCAGCGGTGGCCAGGCCAAGGGAGGGGAAGTGATGGGAGCAGAAGAACTGGCGGGTGTTGGGTGCTTATTCTGCACTAGGCACCTGCGGGGCACAGATGCATTTAGCCCTCATGATAAACCACTCCCTAGAAGGGAGAACGGAAGCTAGGGGAAGCTGGTCATTTGAGAGCAAGGAAGCATAGAGAGACTCTAACTCAGACCTGTTTGACTCCAAAGCTCAGCTCTTTTTAACAAGCCTCAAGTGTTATACACATCACCTACTAGCAAGATCCTAGAATGTCAGTTTGGGCCACATTGTAGAAATTAGCTGGCCCATTAAATTCAAGGCAGAAGGCCTTAAGAGACAACTCTGGGTGTTTTATGATAAGGAACCCAGTCTAGAGCAAGCAGCTGACTCTCATGAATACCTACGTCTCGAACAATACGCAGCAACATCCGGCAGATAGTGACCTCACAACCCAGAGAGAGAAATAACCTGAAACACATCCGTAGTGGGTCCATGAGATGATTTAGACCAAGAGTCTTGGCCTGGTGTCATGGGTGCCTTATAATGGACTTCAGTGGCCCACGAGACTCCTGAAAATGCAGGATACGTTGGGATTGGATGTGAGTATGTGCATTTTTCTAGAGAGATGCTACCAAAAAAATGTTAAGAACTACTGCTCTGGTACATTTCTCTTCTCTCTCTCCACATCCTTATATCAGGGAAGGTGATCCTGAGGCCAGAGAGGAACCAAGACTTGCCCGAAGTTCCACAGCGATTCAGGGTGGGAACCCCTGGTCTGAGTCGGTGTGAACTCTTTCTCAGGTGCCCAGGGCAGCCAAGTAGGTCTGTAAAAGGGGAGGAACTCCTCCCCCTTCAGAGTGGCTTCCAACCCCCTAGCCCCCACCTCCTAAGAAAGCCTAACCCCCCATCCTGCTAAAGGAATCTTTCCAAGGCCCCTCCCAGGGAATGTTCCTGCTGGCTGGGCCGCCAGCATGTGTGAGACATAATTACCGCACGTTGTAAATGGCATTAACAGACTGTCACAGCAGCCACATGGTATTAGCAAACGGCTCTGTCTTCATCATGCAGTCCCCGTAGCCTCTGGGCTGGAGCCACTTCCCAAGGGGTCTTCCAGGTCCAAGTTGCAGAAGTCTTCTGGCAGGGGACTGGGGGCAGGGGCAGCGATTTAACTCACAGAGGCCGGGAGATTCCCCCAAGACTTTCCGAGGTCTCGGCAAAGAGCTGAGTAGAAAGTTAGGAAATCTGATTTGTAAACCTGGTTCAGCCTTGAAGAACTAGCCTTTATCAGGCAGCTGCTTATGAGTCAGGCACTGTGGAATGTAATCTCATTTATACCTTATAAACCGCAACCGAAAAGATAGTATTCTTCACTCTGCTCTCTAGATCAGTTAACTGAGGATCAGAAGGAAAGGTTACTGACTGGCCCGCATCCCTTCAGTTAATAAGCAGCAGCTGTAGGATTCAAACCGAGCTCTGATGTCTCTGGCCCTTCTGCTTTTCCCGACATCCTGTTGTTTCCTTAGAAAAGTCTCTGATCAGTTTTCTGCCAACAGATACTATAGCCTTGAAGGTAATTTCCTCAAACTACCAGCTCACCAGAAACTTAGCCCCTGAGCTCTGCTCATGGGGGTTTCTACAAGAGCAACATAGTAACAACATGGTAGTAGTCAAGATTATAACAAATTTTGTGAATTTCCATACAGTTTCTTCTCTGTTTTTTGTAGCGAATCCATGAGGGAAAGAGCCCTTCTTATTTGAGAGAGTTGAGAACTAAAGCCCAGAGGGGCAAAGTCACTTGCTCAACTTGCACAGCAAATTGTCTCCTGCTTTCTGGTCCTGATTCTTTTCCAAGCCACTGAGAAGGTATTCATTGGGCTACAGCTGGCCGAGAACTGAGCAGGGGCATTTGCTCTTCTGGGTGCCTCCTGCCCTCCCACCTGCCCTGTGGCCACCGATGATTTATGCTTTATCCAGGAGGCCTCCAGGCTGTAGGCAGCAGGATGGGCTGCCTCCCGACTGGTAAGCAAATCCCCCGCTGAGCAGGTCATATTTTATCCTGGCTGCCACCTGCCAGCTCATTTGCTTACAGATACAGGTGCTTTATCAGGGAGAAATTAGTGATTACTTAGCCCAGAGACCCTGGCAGACAGAAGGGCAAGCCAGGGCCATCGCTGGCGTGGGAAGTTGGGAGCCTGTCTGGGAGGTCTCTATCTCCCCCCTTAGACTGACTCTGGAACCAAGGGGTGAGAGTTAGGGACAGAAGAGAACACTTCTCTGCTTGGAGGGAAAATGACCTCCCACTGCCAACCCCATCCGTATTTTACCTGTTCTTCAAGGGTGGGTGTCAGTATTCCCCATTCCCTGCAGCCTTCCCAGATCCTCCACTTACCTGCCCAAATGACACAATAGTAAATTTAACAGTCCCACAATGTTTATTGGTGCCTGGCACTTTAGGGACATTGCCTCCTTTAATCCAAATCAACTAATAGTTGTCATTTTATTTTTTTTTTATTTTTTTTTAAAGATTTTATTTATTTATTTGACAGAGAGAGATCACAAGTAGGCAGAGAGGCAGGCAGAGAGAGAGAGGAGGAAGCAGGCTCCCTGCTGAGCAGAGAGCCCAATGCGGGACTCGATCCCAGGACTCTGAGATCATGACCTGAGCCGAAGGCAGCGGCTTAACCCACTGAGCCACCCAGGCGCCCCTAATAGTTGTCATTTTAAAATCACCATTTTACAGACGAAGAAATAAGCTCAGAAAGATAAGGTCGTTTGCTCAAGGTCACACAGTAGGTGAGCTACAGAACTCAGGCTTCTCTGATTTCAGACCTCCTCTCCTAACCAGTGTCTTCCCTAGGCTGTTCCCCAAACCCTGTACTTGGCTTGTTAAATGTTATTTACTCGTTTCTCTATTATTTTTTAATTATTTTTTAAAAGATTTTACTTGTTTATTTTAGAGAGAGGGAGAGTGACAGAGGGGGAGGCAGAGGAACAAGCAGACTCTGCACCCAGCGCCAAGCCTAACACGGGGCTCAGTCCCAGGACCCTGAGATCACGACCTGCATCAAAACCAAGTGTCAGGGGTGCCTGGGTGGCTCAGTGGGTTAAGCTTCTGCCTTCAGCTCAGGTCGTGATCTCAGGGTCCTGGGATCAAGCCCCCCATCGGGCTCTCTGCTCAGCGCTAAACCTGCTTCCCTCTGCCCCCGCCCCCCGCTTGCCTTTCTGCCTACTTGTGATCTCTCTCTGTCAAATAAATAAATAAAATCTTAAAAAAAAAAAACAAAAACAAGTGTCAGCCAACCAACCACCTGAGCCACCTAGGCGCCCCCAAAATAATTTTTAATCTCGGAACAATTTGAGACTTACAGAAAAATTACACAGATAATAGAGATTTCCCCATAACCCCCACCCAGTTTTCCTTATTAACATCCTACATTTGTCCCAATTAATGAATTAATATCGGTACATTATTATTACCTAAAGTCCGTTCTTTATTCTGATTTCTTTGGTTTCTACTTAACGTCCTTTTTCTTTTCCAGAATCCCACCCAGGTTACCACAGTGTCTTCATTTGTCGTTTATTCCCAGGGTCCTCTTGGCTGCGACAGTTTCTCGGATTTTCTTTGTTTTTGATGATTTTGACAACGTTGAGGAGTGCTGTTCAGGTCTTTTGTGCCACAACTGGGCTTTGTCTGACATTTTTCTCATAATTCGACTGAGGTTAATGTGTTTTAGCAAGATCACAGAGGTAAAGTGCCGCTCTCATCACATCAGGGTACGTACTATGAATTTGAGATATCACTCTTGATCTTAATCCTGATCATGTGGCCAGAGTAGCATTTGTCTGGCTTCATGGGAAAGTGACTGTTCTCCTTCTATGCATACTGTTTTCTTTACACTTAAGGACTGGGGAGCTATGCTCCCACTCCTGGACGACAGAGTATCTACATAAATTATTGGGAATTCTTCTGCACAGGGGATTTGTATATTCTCCCTTTTGTTTATTGATTTAGTCATTTATATCAGTTTGGACTCATGGATATTTATTTTATACTTTGGGTTATAATCCAGTACTACTCTGTGGTTTTTAAGTGACATTTGGTTCTTTCTTCCTCGGTTTATCAGCATTTCCCAAAATCTATTCTGAGACAATCTCATTCCAAGGGATTTTTAACAGGCAATCCTCTTAAAATAGCTTCTAGAGACAAGTCATTTGGGGTAATAGTGGTTGAAAAGAGATCTTGACTGTAGGACTTGTCAGATCTTTTAATGTGCTAACAATGTGAGTAGTGAATCGCCCAGAGGGTATCTAATAGGCAACATTTCCCACATTTCTTTTCCTGACACCCTGGGGTAGGATGGGAAAGACACATTTGAGAAAATAATCTAGCTATGTATCTCATCTTCCCCTGGAGACCAGAAGTTCTTAAAAGCAAAGATGATGCTTTCTTCTTGACTTTATCTCTAGAAATTTACACTGAGGAGGTGCTAAGGGAACATAGTTGGATAATGCAAGGATGAATGATGAATGGATGGTTGGATGGACGGTTGGATGGTTGGATGGTTGAGATAGACACACGGATAGATGAAGAGACAAAGGATTCATAGTTGATGGTTGGGTGAGCAGGTTGGTAGGTGGATTTGTAGGTGGGTGGATGGATGGATGGATGGATGGATGGGCAGGTTGGTGGATGGATGGATGGATGGATGGATGGATGGATGGATGGATGGATGCAGAGGTGAGATGGATACGTAGATAGATGAACAGGCAGAAGAAGCAGAAAAAACAAGCCTTTGACTCCCTCCTTTCTCCCTGCAAAGTCATAACCAGGTCATTTGACCAGCAGGAAAAAGCCTCCAACTTGACTAGATCATCTTTGTTACCAGACAACTAAGATGTGGGTCCTGGCCCCATCACCGGCTGTGTGAGCTTGGACAAGTCTCTTAGTCGCTGGGGCAGGCTCTTCATCTGTCCTAAGGGACTAGTTGCTATACCTTAGGGCTGCTGACAGCCTTCGATGACCTAATAAAACACGTAAAGTCAGCTCATCAGATGCCAATTTCCTTCCTTCCTTCTTCTCATCCGGCCCTGGGGAAGAATCCACTGCCCTGATGGCCCCTCTGGAGGGAGTGGGAACAGAACCTGCTGCTTGTAGGGTGGGAATTCTTTGGGGTCCATGGATAGGTTCATGAGCATGAGCCCCTAGAATAATATGAAAAACTATGTGTGTGCAGTTACCTTTTTCTGGATAGAGAATCTATAGCTTCTATCAAATGCCCAAAGGGGTCCATGACCACCTTCCCAAAAAAGCCAAGGACCCTGAGGGCCTGGTCTGGACTCTTGTCGCATGCTATTGAGCTCCAGACTCCAGGCCCTATCCTCAGGCTGTTTACCAGCCTCCCCAGTTATCAGACCCCAGCCTGGTTCTACACCTGCCACAGACAGAGAGAGAGAGACAGGCCGACCCTGTTCTCAGGGGCATGGGGTGGGGGTGCAGGCCAAGATCTGGGCTGATGTCGGGCATTCAGGCCCAAAGATGTATGGAGCGCTCTCAATGGGTCCCACGTGTCATCTCCTGCAATCATCCTTAAGCCCTGGGATGGAAGAGCTGTGAGCATCCCATTTTAGAGATGAAGAAATCAAGGTCAGTGCTAGTTGGTTCTGGAGCCCGTGCTCTCTCTGTGGTGTCAGAGGGGCCCAAGGCAATCCCTGGGGTTCCCTAAGTTGGGAACAGGGCTGCAAGATACACCTGTTCAGTTGTTCTGTACCTAGAGGCACCTGACTGAGGCACTGGAATTGGAGGGGAAATGTATCTGAAATTCAGCTCTATATCCACGAGCTGAGGCTTGTAACAGGAACCTTCAGGAGCCTAGAGAAAATGCAGCCTTTTGGTAATTATTGTACCCAGAAGGGTGATTTTTCCTAATCGGTCTGCCCAGACAGGATGCTTTTTCCTAATGCTAGCAAAGCCCTCATACGGGCTCGCAGAACTGCTGGAAACACATTGGCAGGGGCTGAGAACCCCTGCCCAGCTTCTAAAGTGACACTTTTAAGGTGGAGTCCCAGTGGGTCTCCATGCCAGGAACAGCCAGCCCAGCCTTAGCAGGTGGGAGACAGTTCCTGACATTCTCCCAGGGAAACTGGGGCCAATGAGGAGGGGTATATGACTTAGTTCACCCTGCTCAGCTGCCCTAGATCATTCCCTCCTATCCCACTTAGCCCCCTTCTTCCACCCTCCTCTACCCTCCAGGCACGGAAGGCAGAACCCCATCTGCGGCCATTTCCTGAGCCACATGTATCTAAAACCCAGTACCATCTTTCTAGGGAAGGGCAGGCAGGCCCTCCTGATTCCCCAGAATACCCCTCCTCCCACAGCATCTCCCAGAAGCTTCAGCTGCTTCCCACCAAACAGGCCCGATCTAAGGAATGATCACTTGGGTCCTCCAGCACTCAGCACCCATGGCCCCCTTTCCTCTCACCTTCCCATGCCCCCCACCCCCTTCCCTGCCACCACCTCTGGCCTGATTAATTCTCCCAAATCCGTCATGCTACAGGGACTAATCAGGCTCTTGCCCCACTAATAGGTATTCCGAGATCTGACAAATGGCTCTGTTCATGGGATTCCCAGGCTGGGCTGGATTAATTTTGCATACCCAGACCACTCCAGGTTTGCCCCTGAAATGTGAGCTGGAGCCCTGGGTGGGAAGGGAAGCAGAGGACCCAGGACCGAGGGAGGGGTCCCTGCTACTAACCCTTAACTCAGCTCTGCCACTTCCTGGCTGTGTGACTTCAATCTAGGTTGTCTCTCTCTCTGAGTCTGGTATTCAGGCTTCTGCACTGTCTGAACCGGACCTCATCTCTCCAGCCTCAGTTCTCAGGCATGCCATCCCTTCCACTCCAGCCAACCTGCTGGATCACGGTGGCTTAATCCCAGCTCTCTGGGGAAAAATAGTATCTCTGTGATGCCTGTATGTGCATAAATATAACTTCTACTGATAATTGATATTGACGTGTGTCACACAATCTTAAAATAATAGCAAAATATACAATTGTCTTTATTATAAATTCCTAGAACCAGCTGATTCTCCTAAAATGCTTTCATTGATTTTTGCCAAACTCTGATATCGATAGTCATTCTATGGTGGGAAGTGATGAAACAAATGTGGCTCAGACTTCAATTTGGGTTGATACTTTTATTTCATTGTTAATGGGCAGACTGTCAGTGGGACGGGGAAGGTGGGCGTCGAAACTTCACTTGCTTGTCGGTGATGTGAGCAAGTCCTTTGCAGAACTGCAGAGTGATTTCTGAATAGTGGAAGAACATTTCATCAGTTTCCTGTGCTATCCCTAGGTAATGGCTAGAAACATAACATATTTTCAGATTTCCTCCGTGTTAAGAGTTTCTCCATTGTTAAGTGTAGACGATCAACGCGGAGTTAAGCCCAGATTCATAACACTTGCCAGGGGGGTATAGCTCAGGGGTAGAGCATTTGACTGCATAACACTTGCCAGTGACCAACGATCAATCATCAGATGCTCAGATTTCAAACTTACCAACAGGATGGTGAGCATGAGCCTGGGGAGAGATGCACGATCTCACTGTGTAGTATTTCCACCATGGAGAGGCAATAGGTAAAACTAACTTCAAGGGCACAGATAGTAGCAAAACAGAATAAAACATTAAGAGATGATGAGTTTTGAGTATTTACTGTCTATAAAATAATTGAGTTAGCTGTAAGTTTGTGTAATTTAAACATCAGTAATTACTGTGTGTTGTGTACGAAGAGTGTGGCTGGCCTATGTCCCTGGTTCCCAGGAAGAAGACTTGATCCTCGGACTTTCTGAAGTGATAGGACCGTATGTAATTTGTAAGCCACTTGGATAACCCCTGAGTTTATGCTAAGAGATTGAGTGACTCAGGATGGGGCTAATCACCAGAAAGACTGACCATGTGATCAGGTAAGGTCTTGCTTTTTTTTTTTTTTTTTTTATTTATTTGTCAGAGAGAGAGAGCGTGAACACAGGCAGAATGGCAGGCAGAGGCAGAGGGAGAAGCAGACTCCCTGCTGAGCAAGGAGCCCGATGTGGGACTCGATCCCAGGACGCTGGGATCATGACCTGAGCCGAAGGCAGCTGCTTAACCAACTGAGCCACCCAGGTGTCCCAGGTAAGGTCTTTCAAGGAGAGGGGAGGCCTGGAGACTGAGTTCAAGCACATGACCAAGGATTCGATCAACCATGCCTAGGTAATGGAACCCCAATAAAAACTCCAAACCCCAAAGCTCAGTACTGCTTCCAGGAGGGTAAACACACGGCTGTGTCAGGAGGGTGAGACACTTAATTCCACCGAAAGAGGGCACGGAAGCTCTGAATTTGGGACCCCCAAGTCCGCACACTTCATTTGGCTGGTCCAAATTTCATCCTTTATAACAAAACTATACTACATCTTAGTATAGCACTTCCCTGAGTTCTTTGATCTGTTCCAGCAACGTTTCAGATGTGAAGGGAATTCTGGGGCTCCCCTGAAATTATACCTATTTGGTCATGAAAGTAGCGATTGTTGAACTTGCAATTTTGTTGGGATACATGTTGACCAGTACAGTGGAGTCTGCGGCTAACTCCAGGTGGTTAAACATCAGAACTGGATTGAATTACAATGTGGCAGAATTACAATGTGGCAGAATTACTGTGTTTCACAACAGGCTCATACAACTCCGAACAATGTAACAGTTGGTTCTCATTGGACTGATACAGGCGTCACTGCCCAGTTCCACTTCTGAGCCTTAGCTGATGCTATTCCTTCTGAATGAACTCATGTGTATTCCTGTATGCTTTCACTTACTGACCAAGTCTTTCTGGATTGCACACTCTGTGCCAAGCACTATATGAGGTGCTTGGGATAGTGAAGAAAATAGATGTCACCCGCAGTGGGTATAATTAGTGCCCTGCTCAGGTCACCTAGGGTCCTTTTGGCCATTTCTGTGTGTGCCAGTGTCCAACCTAAGACCTGCTCTGTGAGGCTCATAGTCTAGTGGGGAGACAGGTATTACTCAGAGTCTTAGAAAAACAAATTTCTGGGGTGCCTTGGCTCAGTTGGTTAAGCATCTGACTTCTGCTCAGATCATGATCCCAGGATCCTGGGATCAAATCCCTCATGGGGCTCTGTGGGGAGCTTGCTTCTCCCCTCTGCTTGTGCTCTCTGCCCCCTGCTCTCTCTCTTAAGTAAATAAATAAAATCTTTAGATTTTAGGCCTGAATTGAAACCAACAGTCAGACATTTAACCAACTGAGCCACCCAGGTGCCCCCAAAACAAATTTCTTTATAATGAATATATATATACAATATATGTTACATATAATATATAATATATATAATATAAATGAATATATATCAGTGCTTTGAAAGGAAGCAACAGAGTCAGGAAGTCAGAGTCAGAGTCTCTGAGAGCTATAATGGAGACATGTTCTGTCAGAGCAATGAGGGAAGGCTCCCTGGAGGAAGTAGTACTTCCTTACTGTAGGAAGGTCAGGGGGACAAGAGGGAGGGAGCAAGTTTTACAGGCAGATGGCAGAGCAGGTGCAAAGGCCCAGTGGTAGGAAAGAGAGATCAGCATGGCTGGAGCACAGAGAGAGATGAAGCTGAAGGAATTGATAGGGGCAGGACCCTGCAGCTTGCTGGCATGAGTGGGGATTTGGGTTCATTTTCTAAGGGGGTGGAAACATGCCTAAATGTCAAGTAGAGGTCTGGCTTGAGAGATTTAAATTTTAGATTTTTTCAAGATTTGAAATGTAAAAATTCTTTGACCTTCCCCTCAACCAGGAGTTTGCTCTGTGAATAAAGCCACCTTCTTGTACAAGGATGTCCACTACAGTGTTGTATATGAAACAGTGCTGAAACACAGAACCTACTGAATTGTCAAGAAAAAAACAGGTCTAGAGGCACCTGGCCAGCTCCATCAGTAGAACATGTGACTCTTGATAGTGGGGTTGTGAGTTCGAGCCCCACACTGGGTGTAAAATAACTCAAAAATAAAATCTTTTAAAAAAGAGAACAGGTTTAATAAACCTGGTTCATACATTCAATGGACCCACACACAGCCTTGAAAAAGCATGAGGGAGATATGAATATGTTCATGCAGAACTAGATCTCTCTAGACTGGGCTGTTGGATGAACAAAATGTGGAAAATAGACTCTGGTCTGTTCATATTCACCTGAAAGCAAAGTTATATCCAAAAAGTGTTTCCAGAAAGTCACACACACACACACACACACACACACACACATACCTACGATTATTAAGAGTGATGACCACAGTGCTTAGCACATAGTAGGTAGATAGGCAATCAGAATTAGTTGGGTGACTTAATGAATGAATGCATTGTTGCTTCTGGGGGGAAGAGTTGAAGGTGGGAGAGAGTTGTACTTGTTTACTTTTTCATCTTATATTCTTCTGTGACAAGTAGTTTTCTTATTTGCTTGCAGGTTTTTCTACTTTAATCATTTAACTTCAGTGGAAGTGTAATTTACACACAACAAAATTTGCTGATGGTAAGCGAGCAACTGGATGAGTTTATAAATTTATATAAATGCATACAATTTGTACACAAATAAATACAGTCCTGTAAACAACACCATGATCAAGGTATAGGACATTTCCATCACTGCCAGAATTACCCTGTTGCCCATTTGTGGTGTATTCCTATCCCTATGCTTTGCCCCTTATTCCCTCCTACCTCCAACACGGGCCACCCTCAATCTCCTTTCTGTCACTATTCTTTTGCCTTTTCAGGAATTCTGTACACATGGAATCATACAGTACCTAGGCTTTTGAGTCTGACTCTAAAGGTTGAGGGAGGAGTTTAGCCACATAAAGGGGAAGAGGGTGGGGTGGTGGGTAAGGGAAGCAGCTCTGCAGCTGGCTGGCTTAGCAGGTGCAAATGTATGGTGGTTTGGGTTGGTTTGGTGTCTGAGATCAAGGTTCGTTGCTGCTTACGTCGAGAGTTCGTTCCTTTGCATCCCTGAGTCGTGCTCCGGATATGAGTGGACCACAGTCTCTCTATTTGCTCACCAATTCGTTCTCCTCACATACCTGTTCACTTCCCTGCCCACGTGGCCCCGCCTTCAGTGCTCTGGTTTCCCACAGTGCTCTGGTTTCCCCTCTCCCGGCTCCTGGCTCCCTTACCATACGCACTTGACCCCCTGCCCTGCACTCACCCACAGCCACGGTGTTGCCTTTCCCTCACAGACGGAAGAACCATATTCCTCCTCTATGAGCTTTAAAATCTATTAAGTCAAGGTGATGGCAGTGAGGCCAGCCCCATGGAGGGTCATGGCCAGCCACCTCCTCCACCAGCTGAGGCCGGAACTTGGGTCCGGGAGAAAGCTGTGCAGAGAGCCAGACAGAGGGCCTTCGCTGAGGATTCTCTTCGTTGGGGCCCCAGCATTGCCTTCTCTGAGTCTGGAGAAGGAAGCCAGGGCCGGTTCCTTCCAGGGCTACCAAGCATCCCCCATGCTCCTGCAAATGACCTTGTTTAATCCCCATACTCTCTTATCTGGTATGAGGCCCCCCACTTTGGAAATAGGGCAAGGGCAGCTCAGAGAGGACGAGGGCTTGGCTGAGATCACACAGCTCAGAGCAGGGACAGGCTGGGATTTCACCTCCTTGCCAGCTCACTACCAAGGTGCTTGGAGGTCCTAAAAGATCCAGAGAGAGAAGGAGAGAGAAATGTCCTAAACACATTCAGGCCACTGGGAATGTTTGAATGGACCCAGGCCAGGTCATCCGGTTCCTCCTTTTGGGAACCAGGCAGGGAGCAGGGAAAAACACTGCTTCTTCTCTAGACTGGCTACTTGGGTCCCTCTCTCCATCGCCCCCCTACCGTGAACTAGCCTAAACCATTCCAGCTGTCACCTGACTAAAGAGAAGGGAAGAAAGAAATGAGGGGTCCCTCTCGAGCAGGCAGGGGAGAAGGTCCCACCCCAGGGCTAGGAGGCCTCATTGAGAGTTGTTCTTTCTACCCCACCTGCCTATTAACATTCCCTGTACCCCTCCCTCCTACTAAGCCAGTAGTAATAATCCATTTTTTTAAACCCCCACAGTCCCTACTTCTGGGCTCAAGAATGCAAGATAGCAGCCTCTGACTGTCCATAAACGTGAGAGACAGATGTTGCCAACATCTGGAGATCAGGAAGGCTCAGTCCTGACTGGAACTGGGAACAGTGCCCAGTTGGGTGGAGTGCTCCGGGGGGAGGGGACCTCCTACCTGTCAGTCATCCAGACATGGGGGCCACTTCCACCCCAAAGGAGGGCCCCCAGGCCCTGGCCAGGGCTCCCAGGCTGAGAGACCCTTTGGAGGGAAAGCTAGGCGGGTGCTGACTGCAGGGAGGGGACTTCAAAGGCTCCCTAATCCCTGGTGACATTTGCAGACACAGGAGTTTGCTTTTTTTATGCTGCGGATCAAAGCCCAGAGCTTTATAAATAACCCTCATAAAAGCCAAGGAGCTTGTAAAGTTAAACAGTAAGTCACAAACAGTGGGAGCATTCAGGGGCAAGATGGAGGCTGCGGGAGTTGGGCCCCTACCACTGCCTTGCCACCAGCTGGCCACCCACCTCTGCCCTGTAGGAGGCAAGGCCCCACTGAAGGTCAGGAGGGGCTTGGGTTGGATTTGGAGTTTCTGCCTCAGCCTCTGCCAGTGCCCCCAGTTGGCATCCTAGAGCTGGCCATTCAGTCATTAAATCATTCCTTCCTTCAGTCCATCAGTCAGTCAATCAACAAATGTTTCCTGATCATTTCCAGACAAGGCTCCTGGCCAAGGAGCATAAGCTTGGACATTCCTGGGATTCTAATCATGGCACTGTTACTTCCAAGCTGGGTGCCTTCCCAAAACACCACCTCGACTTCTTGAGCCTCACTTTCCCTATCTATAAAATGGAGGTACATTTTGAACCCATCCTAAGAGTTAGGAGGCCTTGGTGGGCTCAAAACCTTTCCTGGGCGATTATTATTGTTAATCAGACTGCAATAATCCTAGTCAGTGGTCTCTACAAGGAGCTGCATTGCTTTGTCTGGTTCCCACTCCCCCCAAATTAACCCCCCTTCTGCTCTCGTACCCCAGTTGGGATGGGGGTTTTGATATATGTTTTCTCTGATGTCAGAGGGGCCACAGAACCATCACTCAAAGCGAGGCTGTTTCCAGAGGTGGGGTGGGGTGTAAGTTCAAGTCCAGGGTCCAGTACTTCTCAGCTGTATGTTTGGGGGCCTCTGTTCTCCCTCCCTGAGTCTCCATTTCCTGAATTGTCAAACAGGGTGGGGTGGGGCAGTGGGAAGGATCCCATGAGGGCAGAAAGAGCCAGTGCCCGGCACATAGTAGGTTCAGGAAATGAACGTGGATAGTTGCAGCTCTTCTCCCAGTGGCAATTTCCATGTGGAGAGCAGAGCCTCCGTGTGGAAGAGGAAGGAGGGATGGGATTGGCAGATGGTCAGGGTCCCTTGAGCTGATGCCTGGGTGCTCCCTCGGGTGAGGAGGTACAGCTATAGAACAGAATATGCCTGTAGGCATCCCCCTGCCTGATCCCAGTGTCGTCTCTAAGTATGAACCGCAGCTTCAGGATGCCAAGTCCATTTCCTAGATGAGGACCTTTTGGCCCCAGGAGGTGAAAGCATTTGCCTGGGGTCCCCAGCTCAGTTGTGCCAAGACTGGAATTTGAACCCAGACCCTGCATGATTCCAGTCTTTTCTTTGCTCCCAAGCTGTACCAAGGTACCCAAGCGGAACAGCCCAAAGCTGGCTTCCCTCCAGCAGCATCTAGCCAGCGCGGCCGTTCTGGAGAAAACCAGTGAACTCCCAGAGCAAAGAACCTGGCTTTACACCCGTGTGGCCTCTGAGACAGGGATCCACACTAAACTGTGGCCACCCCAGCTGTCAGCTTCCTGATTCGCTGCGAAGAGGGATGAAGGTTGACCCAGAAGAGGTGGGCATGTGTTTTACTCTGTTCAGGCTGCTGTTAGCCAAATACGCAGAGTTTCAGGGGCTTATAAACTACAGAAACTTGTTTCTCACAGTTTTGGAGTCTTGATGTCTGACGTCAGGGAACCAGCACAGTTGGGCAACCGTCCTCTTTCGGGTTGCAGACTTCCTCATTATGTCCTCCTGTGGCTAAAGGGATTAGGGGAGCTCTTGAGCCTTTTTTCTGAGGGCACAGATCTCATTCCTGAGAGCTCTCTCCTCAGGACCTTGTCATCTCCCAAAGGCCCCACCTCCCATTACTACCATGACCTTGGGCATCAGGTTTTTAATGTATGAATTTTAGGGGGACACATTCAAGACCACAGAGGCATACCAGTGAATCCTATTAATTGGTTCCATCATTCACTCACTTAGAGAGTGAGTCAGTCACTAAACAAATGTTTACTGGCACCCACCGGGCGCCAGGACCCACGCTGGGCACCAGGGCTGCAGTATAAACCAGATAATTGGGGTCCCTGCCCTCGCCCCAGAACCGACTGCAAGGAAGCAGGTGACACAGTTCGATGTGATCAAGGGGAGACCAGGGAGTACATACGTGAAACTCATCCCATATGTGGAGGAAGAGCGATAAGAGAGATTCCTGGTGGAGGGGACAGTTGGGCTGGGACCCAAACAATGAAAAGTTAGAGAAGGGCATTTTAGGAACAGCCTGAAAAAAGTGAGAAGGAACAGGGTATAGACACAGAAGTGACCACCCCCCAAAACTCCTTTGTTCTGTTTCAAGATCAGAATCCTTGGAGCAGCAGGGTGCTGCTCACACCTATCATGCCCCCATGCCCCTCCCCAGGTAGGTAGTATTCCCTTTATGGTGCCTGAGGCCAGGGAGGCTCAGAGAGGTTGAGTATCTTGCCCAAGGCCACACAGCAAAGATGCTTTGGCTCTGGAGCAAAATGGATGGATGTGGCCATCAGGGAACCTTGTATCAGGAGCCCTCCCATAGCCTCCAGGGTTTACAGCCTGTGCCCCACCCAGCAAGTCACCTGTCTGCTGAGTCTCAATTTCCTCATCTACAAAACAAGACCCAGGTGCACGCTCCCCTCTCCCCACACCTGTACAGCCACATCTCTCACTGACCTCGTTAAGGCAGTTGGCCTGAAAGCAGCTGTCCCTGGCGGAAGCTCGGCCACAAAACCCGTCCCAACTAGGCCAGCCACAATGGGATCCCCCTGTGGGCATTTGGCCTAATTGGCATCGCCCCCCACCCCACCCCACCCCACCCCCGGGAGGTGTGCCAGCTTTGCTGTGATCATTTTACACACCCAGGAAACACTTGCCTGGAGCACCTCTGAGCCAGCCCCAGGACTCAGCTCATCTGTGGCCGGAATACGAGCTACACACCCCCGACGGGGCTTCTCTCCTTGCCAGGCCTACACTGGGTGCCCCCCGCAGATGCCTTCACTTGATTCCCAAAACACCCAGCAAGGTCAGTACCTCTGTCCCCACCTTCTGGAAGAGTTCAGGGCAAAGCAGGGGTGGGGACCATCCACAGAGCCCTCACCATGCTGGATGCAGACCTTGGGGCGTCCCTGGTGTTCCAGACCCTGCCCCCCACAACCCTGCTGAAAAATGAGGATGACGAGAGCCATCTCGTGGGTCAGGCACTGGCTACTGGCCTCGGTTTTCTCATCTGTAAAATGGTGTGAACCTGGCTTGTCAGGTTAGTGTAATAATCACCAGGTAATAACAAGAGTGAACAATAACTGAGCACCTACTGTGTGTTGGATACTTCTTAAGGGCTTTGAGTGTATTAACTCTTAACCTTCACAGCAATCACAGGAAGTAGCTCCCACTGTTATCCCCATTTTATGGTTGAGCAAACACAGGCATCAAGAGGTTAAGAAACTCATCCAAACACACATAAAGACCTTAACACAGGAGGCCAAATCAATAAAGGCAAGCTTTTATTTCTGTTCCAATCCCTTGAGCACCCAAAGAACCCCTGTCCACACTCCCTATCCTTTCTCTATCTTCTGCCTCCTTCTAGATAGCAACAGAGGGGGGCATTTATGGGATCATCTAGGGGACCACATTGCAGATTCTTTTACCTTGACTCAAGTTAGACAGCAGAAGGAATTTCTGAGTCATGGGGGCTGCAAGGAGAAGAGTGTGTTCCTTACTGTCAAGGCCAAGAGATGCCAAGGTAAAAATGGGAACCAAGACAACAATAGGGACAGGTGGCTCTTCCAATTTCCTTCCAGCCCTGGGACCCCAGAAGCAGGACAGTGGTGGGGCATGCATGGTGTTGTCTCTCTTGGCTGTTTCTTTCTGAGGATGGGGATGCCAGGTTATGGTCTGGCACTGGGGGTGGAGAAGGTCCTCGGTGACAGGATCCTGGGACTGGTGAGAACACCCCTTCCTCCCTGACGCACGCCACCCCCCAGAGCAGCTGGGCAACATTGCGGCTGTCTGCGGGCTCATTTATCATTTCGAGGGGGGGCATTGCTGCCGTGAGGTCCCCCGGGACTGCTCTGCCACGGCCCCATCTGATTGAAATCCAGGCCCAGTGCACACTGGGACCAGGGAAGTGGCTGCCCAGAAGCTGAAATAAATAATACCACAGGCAGGAGGCACAAATCTGCCGCTAATTATGGCATATCCTGATTAAATGGGGTGCATGAATAAATATTCCAGCTTGGAAGATGAATCCGCCAGGATGACCGCCATACCAGCCCTATTCTGAGCCTCTCTTGTTCTGCTGATTCCCCACAGGGGCAGATGAAGACGGAGTCTTGGCCGCACTTGCCATGTGGCTCAGGATCCATTACCACCTGCCCCCAACTTGGCCTCGATTTCCTTATCCATCCAGTGGCGTGTCAATGATCACCCCTCAACCAAGCCCATGGGTCTGGAGGGAGAATCTGAAAGGGCATTTAGGGTGACTGAGTTTCGACAGAGCAAAGGAGGCAGTGATTAGAGAGAGGAGAGAACAAAGAATTCGGGGCTAGGCAGTCTTCGGTTTGAATCCCAGTTCTAGGACCATCCCGGTGCCTCCATTCCCCTGTCTGTAAATTAGGCAGATGTGACCAGCCACGTACTCTGAGCCACACCTAGCACACAGCATAAGCAGGAGCTGGTTGAGGAAAAAGAACACCACATACTCGGGTCCTGGCAGTTACTGTCATTAACTCTGGAGGTCCCCAGAAGACCCAGCTTCAGGGAAGGTCCACACTCTTCACACACACTTAGAGGCCCTGCCTAGAGACTTTTGTGCTTGTCCTCACAGATGCCACCTACTCATTTCCGAGAGGCAGAGCGGTAATAGAATTGGGGGCCCAGGGGAGGGGTGGAGGAGGGAGAATCATCCTGGAAAAGTTTAAATCAATTAACTCCCTTCCAGAAAACAGGCTGAGAAATGTAATGGAGAAATAATGACTTTTCTCCACAGGATTAAATGACATAGACCAGGGCCCAGTGAGGAATCAGGAAGGCCGGCACAGGAACCATGTCTGTGATTGTTTGTGTGGCCCTGAGCAAGTCTTATTTTCTTCTCTGAGCCTAGTTTCCCCATCTGTACAAGGGGAGGGCTTGGGAATGGCTAATAGAAGGCATGCCTCTCATCAGTCTCCCCATCCTTGCCCATGGCAGGCATTGCTAATCTATTGTGGTACTGTTCTCACTGAGCCTGGAGAGGCTGGTAAAGCCAGTCCAAACCAGAGCTCTAGGCATTCCCCCAGATGGGTCAGAGTTGGCATTTGGACACCAGGCTAGGTTTAGACTGTCAGCAAGGTCTCCCCTAGCACTAGGCTGATATTCACCAATAGTCCAATAGTGTTATTATTGCTGTAATAGACCAGAGTCTCTCTCTCTCTCTTTCTCTCTCTGTATACATATATATGTTTATATGTATATAATATATATTACATATATTATATAAAATATATTTTATATATAAATATAAATTTATATAAATATATAATAAATACAAATATATTTTATATAAATATATCTTACATTTTATATATATATGTATTTTTTTTAAGTAGGCTCCACGCCCATGTGGTCGGACTCACGACCACAGGATCAAGAGGCACACATCCAGGTGACCCTATGCTTTCATATGCTAACTCATTGAAACCTCACAACCATCAGATAAAGAAGTTACTGTTAATACTATGCTTCTTTTACAGAGGAGAAAACCAAGGTCCAGAGAAGGGAAGTGATTTGGCCCAAGGTCACACCGCTACTATGTGGAGTTAAAATTTGAATCCATGGGCACCTGGGTGGCTCAGTGGGTTAAAGCCTCTGCCTTCAGCTCAGGTCATGATCCCAGGGTCCTGGGATCGAGCCCTGCATCGGGCTCTCTGCTCCTCAAGAGCCTGCTTCCTCCTCTCTCTCTGCCTGCCTCTCTGCCTACTTGTAATTTCTGTCTGTCAAATAAATAAATAAAATCTTAAAAAAAAAAAAAAAGATTTGAATCCATGCCCATGATTCCTGGAAACAGTCCATATGGGCAAGGTTGACACTTCTCTTCTGATCGGCAGCCTGGGGAGGAGGGTCACCATTTCTCTGCACCGAGCTCTGTACCCCCTGCATCACAGGCTCTCTGTTTGGACTTACAACTATCCTCATTCTCTAGAGGGGGAACTGATGCTCTGAGGGCTGATGGGACCTGCCCAGGGACATGTGACTGATCATTCGCTAGGGCAGGGTGAGGTTGTACTGTTCATTGCCTTGCTGCCCTTCTCCCTGCAGGAATGGTGCCCATTTATCCTGGAATTCCAGTGCCCCGCCTAAGCCTGGCATGCTGTAATAGTAGAATGAATGAATGAATGAATGAATGAATGGATGAATGAATGAATGAATATGACAGCTGGTACTAGAAGAGTTCCGGGATTAGGGTATACCCCATTCCTTCCATTATTAGCCCTCAAACCCCCAAGCTGACTCCCTGGCCCTTACTGACCCACCTGCCCCTCGCTGGCTGAACTCTCACCTCTGCCCATGGCCCCAGATGACCCTGGGAGCTTCTGGTCAGGGCCCAAATCCATCATTCCTGAGTGGTCTGTCCCTCCCCATCCATCTCACCACAGCTAGAGAGAAGGGGGTGGTGCAGGGATCGAAGGGGAGGATTCCAATCCAGGAAACTCTTGGCCCCACTGAAGTCTTCTTCAGTGTCCCCCTCCATTACCTCCCAAGTGGTCACTCCCCACCTGCAGAACACTTAGGTCAAATACCTAGGACCCCAACATAGAACATAGCCAAAGGCAGAAGGCTCTAGCTGGAGGGTACAGGATATGAAGGAGTCCTGTCCAGAGTGCCACACCTGCCCTCTTTGCCTCCAAGCAGTCCCCAGGGTTGGAATCCCCATAGAATTTCCAGAAAGCCTTAGAGAATGATGTCCTGGGGACCAGAAGACCTGGGTGTGAATTTCTACACAGCCACCGGCTAACTGTGCAATCTGGTATAAGTCTCTTCCTGCTCTGAACCTGATTTCCCCATCAATCACCCCAGAGGATTGAACTCAGTGGCTTTCAGGCTTCTATTGTCGGAACAGTAGAAACCTTTCCTTGAATGAAAATCACACGCAGAACTCCAATATGAAAAAGAGAAGAAATGGACCGAGCTCTAGTTGAAGTGAGTGAGGCAGAGGATGATAGCGGGGACCCTGGGGCTCTCCCTTTTCCAGCTTCCTCTGCCCTCCCCCACCATAACCAGTGGTCCCTGACACATCTTCCTAAAGCCCTAAGGTTCCTAGGAAAATTTTGAAACTATCGGAATAGATATTTTTTTCAATCATTTTATGATGAAACATTTCGAACATACAGCAAAGTTGAAAGACGTTTACCACAAACACTTCAATATCCACTACCTGGATTCTTCCATTCATGCACTTGCTTTATTAAATAAGGGTCCCCCTCTCAGCTCTATAACATTTCATGGCTTGGAGAGGACTGTGCTGGTGTGTTTGTATTGGGGGTGGCAGGGAGAGGGGGGCAGTGTTCCTAGTCCCTTTTGGGAAGTCCTGTGAGTTTGTAACAGCAACACTACCGCTGTAACAAACAAGCCCCTGACATCTTACTGGTGCAAATGAACAGATGTTTGTGCCATACCCAGTGTGGCAAGAAGCACTCCAAACCCATCCTAAACCATCCTAGCCATCCTGCTGTCTCTATGCTATCCCATGCCAGATAGAGAAGGCCTAGTCAGCTCTTGGGATAAGCTTAACTTTGTTCAACAAACACGCACAGATATCTTACTATAGACCTGGGCTTTGCACGGAGCACTGACCACGGAAAGATGAACAAGGATTGGCTCCTGCCCTTAAGAACATTCCAGTAAATGGGACAGATAACTCTTTCCTCTGGAACCCTCCCATTCCTGAGAGAAATTTCCATGAGAGCTTCCGTTCTCTGAGGGTGGGTAGATCTGACATTGGAATACTGGAGGAAGGACCTGATTTGATGACGCTTTACTGGTCACCTCTGCCTGCCCAGAACAGTGAGTTTATTTTGTTCTTCACTCTTGCAAAGGCACCTTTGCCATACTACATAAGGGAATGAATGCCCAGGCTCAGAGTGCTCAAATGACTTGCCTAAGGACACACAGCTAGCAGAGGAGCTGGGATTGGAGCTCAAATATCACTTCCTAGTTCCCTGTTTCTTTTCTACCCCATTTAGGTACCTGCTGGAATGCATAGTAGAAGAGAGACACAGCGGGTTAGCTTCCTGACACGGGCCCTAAGCGAGGGGCTTCACACGTGTCCCCTCATTTCTTCCTCCCTACCCCCATGAAGTTGGTGCTGTTACTCTTAGAAAACAGGAAGCCAAGGCTCAGAGAGGTCAAGTGACTTATCCCAGGTCACCCAGCCAGTTTGGTTTCATATCCTGATCTATTTGATCCTATTGGGGCACATCTTGACATATGGCTGGTTTTTTACGGCTAAACACAGGGACAATGGGATTGTCCTTTGTCTCAAGGAGGGCTCAAAAGGCAGAGATGCTTTTCCTATTAACAATAGGGTGAACTTATTTTAAGGCAACGGAATGGCATCTTTGAGCCATAGAATAGTTTATGAAACAGCTGCAGACAGCTTAACAGATCCCCTCCCTGCTGGATCCCAGCCAGAGAGGGGCTCTAGGGCCAGGGCGGAGGCACCTTTCTGGAGCTCTCTGGCCCTGAGCCAGGGGCTGGGGCCTCAGGAGAGAGCCCAAAGCGACTGGGCAGGAAGCAGAGACCTGGCGTATCGACAGCAACAGCGTAGGGCCCAATCAATGCTATCTCCCCAGGCCATGCCTGGCCAGACATTGATTTCTGCGGCTGTTGTTAACTCCCTGTTTATGTAACGCCTGAACTTTGCACAACTGAACCGTTTCATGTGCAGAAGAGAGCCTGTTGCCATGAAAACCAGGCCGCGCGTGACAGCCGGGATGCGGCCGTATCCCTGTTTTATTGGCCTGTGCTGAATGTATTTTAACCTTGATAAGTCAATAACTTTTTATACAAAAGGAGAGCTGCTGGGCAGTCTTGGGAGGGCCTATTGGCCTTTCCAGGCTGAGGTGGGGTGGGGAGGCAGTATAGGCTGGGTTTAATCCTCTGGAAATCTCCCTGCCACCTAGAGCCTGGGAGAACCCGGCCCAGCGGGGCCAGAAGAGCAGAGATCAACCTTGTGGGGGGACATGGGGACCAACCCCACATCCAGTCACTGTTTCTTGCGTGTTAAGGCCTTCAACTAAGTCAGAAAGCTATCACAAAGACCCATCAGGGTTCAGATCTCGGTGCCGCCCACCCAGGAGCTCCATGCCACCTCCAGCAAGGCCACTGATGCCAGCCTCAAGGTCTGTAACATGGGCCAGAGGTTCACTTTCATGGGCTTGCTGCAAGGTTTACAGATCCCAGATGAGAAGCACCTGGGGTGGTGCCTGGTCCGTAGCGGGGCCTGCCTCACTAGATGCATATCCCTGTTACTGTGGCCTCTTTTTTTTACACTAATCATAACTGATGACCTTTTGCAGAGCCCATACGATGCTTCTGGTCCTTCCTTGAAATAAGCAGGGTTAAGTAGTCCCAACTTTCAGTTGAGAAAATTGAGGCCTAGGGAAGCTGCCTGGCTTGTCCCAAGGGGTCCCATGACAAGCTAGTGGTGCTGATTGAAGGAAAGAAATCCTGGACTCCCAGTCCAGTGCTCTTTCCAAACCCCCGACAGCCAACCCCAGACTCGGCTGACATCACTAACTGATGGCAGCCCAGCACTCATTCCCTTCTGGGCCTGGTAAGGCCTCAGAATTCCCTTCGACTTGAGACTCAGATGAAACTGGATGCCCCAAGAAGACTCTGGGCTCAAGGCCCACCTCTGGTCCAAACTTACCGCATGATTTTGTGCAACTTCCTTCCCCTCTCTGGGCTTCCTGATCCCCAGGGGTGAAATAAGAGGGATTTAACAATTCCTAGATTCTCTTGGGCTTTCCTAGTGGAAGGGACCCCACCACCTTCTGGTGGCTATCCCAACTCCCCAGGCATCTTGAACCTTCTCCAATTCCATCCACAAATATCGACCCAGAACCTAGTGTGTGCAAGGTAGTGGCAGTACAGCACCAAAGATGATGCCCAGCAGTCCTCCCCACCCCCTGCAGAGCTGACCATGGAGACCAGGAGACAGAAAATAAACAAGTCAACCCACAAGTGCCCAGGGAGTTGCCGACAATAATAAGCACTGCAGAGGGAAAGCAAAGGAAGGGACTCTGGGGAGAATAACTGTAGATGGGGTGGTCAGGAAGGGCTTCTCAGAGGAGGTGACATTTGAGCTGAGACTAAGGTCGTGCAAAGAGCGGAAGGAAGAGTATTCCTGGTAGAGTTTAGGCAAAGGCCTCAGGGAAAGAGTTTGGCACCTGCCAGCGATCAAGAGAGGGTCAAATTGGCTAGAGGTAAGTGTGGCAGGGGCTGGTCCCTGAGGCTCTGTGGGCCTCCTCGTCCCCCATCTCCTGGGCTTCTGGCACCATCTCCCTGGGCCTGCCCTAGGGAGAGGTTCCAGGTACTGGGGGGCAGGGCTGGGTGAATAACAAGGTTACACGTGCTTCTTCTTTCCCCTTTTCTCTAGAAGGAGCATAAAGCGCTCTTTCTTTTCTGCTTATTAATAGCTCTGATTAAATTATCTCTGAAAAACCTACGTGGTATGCACCAATGGGGGCTCGGCTCCCTCCAGGCTCTGGCCTAGATAATGGCAACAAGGGCAGGTGAGGCAGGTGGGGGCTGGAGAGGGAGGCTAGGGCACGCCTGCTACCCCAACCAGGACAAAAATCAGTCTCTGCCTCCCCACCTTCCTCCCCAGGCCAGTTCAGACTCTGACCATCTCCACTCTTGGGGCATTCATATCCCCCTCACTTGGGACACTAGGCCTTTGTGTTGGTGATTCTCTCTGCCAGGACCACTCTTCCCCTCATCCTTCCCCTTGGCTACCTTCTATTCATTTCTCACAGGGCTACTGATCAGCGTTTCCACCATCCCCAACCCACCAGCTGGGGCAGGTGGCTGCTCCAGGCTTTTCCTCCTCCTGTTACCTGAGATGATAACTGCTAGTTGTCTTATCTGTCCCCCCATGAAACTTGAGTCCCACAAGGTCAAGGACTGTGTTTGGATCACTGCTGAATCCCTAGTGGCTAGCACGGAGCAGGCACTTAGGAAATGCTGAAAGAATGAATGAATGAATGAGCAGAGTTAAAGAGGAAATGGGCATGACTAACCTTACGTACATGGGAGGGTGGGAGCAAAAGTTTCAGGTTCCAGACCCCTTGAGGGTCTTGCCTATGTGACAATTAACCCCATTTCACAGATGGGGAAAATCAAGGCACAGAACAAATGAGTCACATGGCTGGAGTCAGGATTCAAACCCAGTTGGTCTGATTCCACCCCCTCCTCCTCTCCCTGCTTCTCCACTACAAAGAAAACCTGAGCCATATTTATTCACTGATTCAGAGATTAATTCAATAAAACTTAATATCGAGTGCTGACTGTATACCAGGCTTGTGGTAGGGCTAACACAGTTCAAATGCAGCCCCTGCCCTCTCAGAGTCCTCTGATTGGTGAGGAAGACTGTCCAATAAGTGGACCCTTATATGAAGGGGGAAGTGCCCCAGCCTGGAGGGCGGTAGTCAGGGAAAGCTTCCCGGAGGAAGTGGCACCCTAGCTAAAATCTGAAGGAGGAGCAAGAGTTGACTACCTGGGGGGAGTCAACTAGTTGAAATGGACAGAATGGGTAAAGGACTGGAAGTCAGAGAGACACCTGGGAAGATGTGCAGGCATTTTAGCAAGACGGGAACATAGGAGGTATACAGGGTCAGTGAGGACTGAGGTGTTCTCTGTCACCCAACCCCCTCAGGGCCTCTTGAACCCCTGGCCAGAGCCAACATTCAAGCACTGGCCTGCCTAGTGGTTCCGTGGACCGTGGCAAATCTATCTTGACACTGTCTCCATTTACATAATGCAGAGTTATTGCACATGACCACAGCAAGGGGAGGCTGGATCAAGGCTGGGAACTGGGCAGCCAGGGGGCATGGATAGGAAGGCCTGAACTCAGGGAGATGGGCACTGTATGAGTGTGGGAGGCTATATGTGAAGGCCTGCAGCTGAGCATCTCTGAGACCCTTCACCTGCCTGGACGGGTGTGAGAGGCACCTGCAAGATGGAGCTGTCCACCTGCGGAGCTACGTTCCAGCCTGTTCTGCCTGAAATTCCACCACTAGCTCATCATGGCCTCACAGACCTTTGGAGGTAGAGGGGCCTTTGAGACCTTCTAAACCCCTGGCTGGACATTGGAACCACAGTTGAACCTTTGGAAGCCACTAAGTCAGGGAGGGGTGCCAGCTCGCAACAGCCTGATTGGTAGGGCTGGGTTGTATGTCCCACACTCCATTTTACAACAGAGGAAACTGAGGTCCAAAGATGAGAGGAATCCTGCCTTCAAGGCCACACCCTGTCAATTAGTGGCTGGCACAGGGTGCAATAAATCAAGATCAGGGGCTCAGGCATTTGGGACCTGGTTCTGTCATTGTGTGACCTTGTGCAAGTCACATGGCCTTCCTTGGCTGTAAGATGTGGACTGTAATTGAATAGACCTTCCAGGGGTGCTGTGAAGGTAAAAGGAGGTAGAAATACGTGATATAAACAGCACTGAGCATGTGCCCTGCACATAGTAGGTGTCCAAGCCAACTTATGATGGAAAAAAGCCCAAACTTAGGAAAATAGATGGTTTGGCCCCACAGTCTTCTTCTCCACTTCCCGCCCTTTCTTCACAGGGTTTTGGTTGTTACCGTGTTGTCCCTGCACCTGGCTTGAGTCCTGCCCCATATTCTCTCCACCTGTCCACACCCTGGGTCCACCCAGTGCGTTGCCCTGGCAACTTGCCCTGACGTCACTAACAGGTCTGGTGGCTGGCCCCTGGAGCAGTGAGAGAGGAAGCAGCCGGGGATGGGATCAAGTTCACAGGTAAATCCCCACCCCCACCCCAACTCCAAGAGGGTTGGGTGGGACAGCCCAGGAGAACTAGAGCAGGACCCGAAAACCAGGAGCTGCTGGGAATGGCACTTGTGGCAGCCGCTCGAGGGCCTGAAACAGGGCCAGCTCCTGCCCTAGTTAAGACAGGGGGTGGCCTACTTGGTCAGCCCTGGAGCTCCCCCACGGGCGCCTCTCAGGCTGTGGATAGGGGGAGGTTGGCTGGCATAAAGTAGGCTAGCCAACCCGCGCCCGCCGCCCCCGTCCCCACCAGCCTGTATAAGCAGCCCATCTCACTGGGTACACTCACAAGGGTCTTCAAAGCCTTCCAGGTCTAGATGACTACAGTTGGCATTTACTGTGCACTTACTGTGTTCTGAATCCTTTCCAGCAATAACGTTTTGTCCACACAACAACCCCCTCTGATAGGCATTATGATACACACACACGAGACGAGGCACAAAGCCATGAAGGTACATGTCCAAAGCCAATAGCTAGCAAGGACAAGGATGGAATCCCACCCAAGTTCCATGGGATTCCACGGGGTCACATGGACATAGCTTGACCGTGCTCAGAGGAGTTCTGGCTGCGGCTTTGCATTACTGTAGGGATCCTGAAGTCTCTCCTGGAAAGCTGGCTCCCCAACTTGCTGTGGAATGGACACATGGCAACTGAGAGAACTATCCCTCCCAGGATTCAGTTTCTCCAGCTATAAAATGGGACTGCTAAGCAAGCCACCCATGGGCTGTCAGACAGACCTGTTGAGAACCTATGAAACTGCTTAGAAAGTAAAAGGCAAAAAAAAAGAAAGAAAGAAAGAAAGAAAGAAAGAAAGAAAGAAAGAAAGAAAAAGGCCAGGTGCAGTACAGTTTGATGGAGTCAAAATTTGGGTACCAGGTGATGCTGTGCCTCAGTTTCCCTGTTTGTTAAATGGAGGAGAATACCAGGACCTGCCGTCCATATCTGTGGTGTGGATACCATGAGGTGGACTTTGTGAAGAGCTCAGCGCAGTGCCGGGGTATATAGTTCGTGGTGCATGATCTCAACTGTGATGCCAAAAATCGTTCAATGCCAAAAATATGCCTTGGGGCAAAGCACTCCGGACAGAGTGTCACTTCATATATCTTAGCCTCAATTTCCTCTATAAACTGGGAGAATAGTACCAACCATATCGGTTTTCTCATCTGTAAAATAGAGGTGATAATACCTATCTTACCAGCTTGTGAACATTAGAGTACTTTGTTACATAAGTTCTAGTTTATTATCTTTAACAAATTCCTCATAGGATTGTTTTCCAAATTAAAAGAAACAATGCAGATAATGCTCTTAGCAGAGTGTCTTGCCTCAAATATGTGCTCAATAAAAAATACCGGTTTTTCCAACTCGGGGTCCCGACAAAGGGAATACAAATACCAGCATGCTCTGCGCCCCAAGTCGGGGCCCCTCCGCCCGGCGTCTGCGCGCCGCACGCCGGGAGTTGCAGTCCTCGAGAGGCAGGTCCCGCCTCGCCCCAGCCTGGGGGAGGAGGTTGGAGAGCCGCCCTGCCGGCCTTTGAATTTTGCCGCGAAAAGCGCGCGTGGCGGCCCCCGGCCCCGCCCCCCGCAGGACGCGGCGCCGCGTCACCCTGGTAACCGCCTCTCGGCCGCCGCTGATTGGGCCGGACCTCAGGGGGCGGGCGGGGGGCGAGACGCCGCGACCGCTCCGGCGCTCGCGCCTGTCAGTCGGGCCGGAGCGGAGCAACTGGCAGTACTGCTGAGCCGGCGGCTCTGCGGAGAGGCTGCGTGCTCTAGCCGAGGGAGGTGAAGAGCCGAGCCCGCTACCTGCGGGACGCGGCGTGCGGCACCTGGGCCTGAGGCGGGGCGGGGCGAGGCGAGGCGAGGCGAGGCGAGGCGAGGCGAGGCGAGGCGAGGCGAGG